>NW_008585060.1:61234-63075 GCF_000691845.1 Merops nubicus
GGGACCTGGCAGTGCGGGGGCAACGGCTGGACTGGATAATCTTAAGTGTCTTTCCAACCAAATGATCTAATGAAATTATGCAACTGGATGATACCTTATTTTGGGAAGGGGGAAAAAAAAAAGTCTATATATTCTAGTAATTCTATACAGGCAAGTCTTGAACTCTTCAGAAAGCTGATCCTTTTATAACCTAAGTATTATTTTGTGTAGGAAACAACTTAGGAAAACAGTGAAACAAGTATTCATTTGCAATGGTAATGTCCCAAATGATTTAATGAAATTATGCAATTGGATGATACCTTATTTTGGGAAGAGGAAAAAAAAAAGTCTATATATTTTAGTAATTCTGTACAGGCAAGTCTTGAACTCTTCAGAAAGCTGATCCTTTTATAACCTAAGTATTATTTTGTGTAGGAAACAACTTAGGAAAACAGTGAAACAAGTATTCATTTGCAATGGTAATGTCTCTGATTACAGTTCCCCAAGTTGACATTTACTCAATTTACTATAAAAACCTGAGAATTGTATTTCTATTTGCTCCTCTGTCTTTCACAGCAGAGGGTTTTAAAACATGTTCAAACCTACAGTGTCCCAGTTGCTGTTCCATCTTATGATCGTAAATTAATAATATTTTACTTTCCATGACTGCAGAATGAAAATGTATTCTTGATTTAGCTAAAATTGGGATTAGTTAGATTACCTAAATCCAACAATGCTGTTTTACATTCCAGAGAACTCACACAAAGGCAAGGCCAGGAGCTTCATTTGAGTTTAACCTCTATGCCCTTGAACACAATAGACTTTAAATAAATATTTAAGGAGGGCACCCCCAGCCCAATTAAAGGAATACATTTTCCAAGCACCAAGCCATTGTTTTCAGGCAATATGCCGAAGCTCTTAAATTAATACATATTAAATCTGCTCTGGGCTCAGTGGAGTTTTAGGCTCAGGAGAGGGAAGAGCAGATGAGAGCAGCCCAGGGGCAGGTTGAGCCTAGGGGCTGCCTGGAGACCCCCAACCCACCACCCAGCTCACCGGGTGTCTGCGATGGCTGCGGGTGGCCAAGCCACCCAAGGAGGAGAGAAAAGGGGCCAACTATACCTCTCGTCCAGCCTTTCAGCACGCCAGGAAAAGCTGTGGGCACGCCGAGAAGGCTGCGACTGTCTTTGTTCTGATGTTTGCTAAAGAAAATGGAGGAGCAGCTGTTTTGTGGGAAATCTATTTAAGATTATTTTTTTTTTTCATCTTTAAAAATAAAACTGTTTTTAAGATAGTTCAGAATTTCCCTTGTAATGAAAGGTCTAGGATCAGGGTAGTCCTCTCCAGAAATGCTCAGTGAAAGTCTGCACTCTCTGCTCACTTCAGACTAGAGACTCCAGCAGGCTGCTGTTGTGTGCCATGCATGATAGAAGGGTGCTGCTCATACACACACTCATGTGAAAAGTATCACCACCCAGCCCTAGGAAAATAAATTTGTGAGTAAACAGTTTTGTTGCTTCTTTAGGCTGGATATAAGGAAGAAATTTTCTATGCTGAGGGTGGTGAGACCCTGGCCCAGGTTGCCCAGAGAGGTGGTTAATGTCCCATCCCTGGAACCATTCCAGGTGAGGTTGCCCAGGCTCTGAGCAACCTGCTGTAGTTGATGTCCTTGCTCCCTGCCAGGGGCGTTGGACTACATCACCTTTAAAGGTCCCTTCCTACCCAAACCAAATTCTAGGATTCTATAACTGTGGTGGCTCTTTAAGACAGGGACAGGACTTCCCCAACTATGAACTATGAGAATGTCTGGCTTGAAAAAACCCCGTGTGTGTGCTGTTGCTGAGCCAGAGCAGAGCTCAGGG
>NW_008585060.1:63087-66464 GCF_000691845.1 Merops nubicus
GTGAAGTGAAGAAGAGTCATGAGGTTTTGGAACAGGGGCAGTGTGAGGGAAGAGTGCAGAAGCATGTCTGGAAAAAGGGAAGAAAAGGAGACACTTGTTGCAACTAGCGAGGACAAAAGACAAGGAGTGCAGATTGCATCGTGGTTTCTGCTGAAGTAAATCACTGAAGGTCTCTGCTGAGAGAAGTAAAGTCCATTCCGATGGTGAAACTGAGAAGTTAATCTAGGCTGGTGGCAGAAGGAGATGAAGCAGGAGAGAATGTGTGGTGGAGACTCTGGTTACAAGATTGTTTCTCCTAATGTGCACTTGTAGCACTAAAAGGAGAAGGGGGAAAACAGGGATCTGGGAAGCAAGTATGAATAAGACTTTGAATGGGAAGAATAACTACTAATACTATGAGCATCTTAGGACGTGAAGGCTTCTGAAATATTCACCTGAGCAGAGTGTTCAGTCGCTGCTTTCCAGTGATATATGCATTAGTGACAGGATTAGTTATTCTCTCAGTGTATCACTTCAACTTTGAATTGTAATTACAAATTAGTGGACTAGCTAAGGTGTCTGGAATATTTTTGTATTTATTCCAGTGTTCAGATTATATTTTTGAGCAAAACATGTATGTCCTGACTTAATTCTGTAATACAGTTCACAAAATCTCTGATATTTGAGGCTCGTGGGAGAGAGGAGGGGAATCGCTTGGAGATCTCCATGTGCTTCTCTTCTTCCACCTGGGCAATGAATGGCCATAAGGGAGCTGTGGAGATGATCCGAGGGCTGGAACACCTCTCCTGCAAGGATGGGCTGAGAGAGTTGGTGTTGTTCACCCTGGAGAAGAGAAGGCTCCAGAGGAACCTTTTTGCAGCCTTCCAGTGTCTGAAGGGGGACTACAAGAAAGCTGGCGAGAGACTTTTTACAAGGGCTTGTAGTGATAGGACAAGGACTAACAGCTTCAGACTGGAAAAGGGTGGATTTATATTAGATGTAAGGAAGAATATCTTCATTTTGAGGGTGGTGAGACACTGGAACAATTTGCCCAGGGAAGCTGTGGATGCTTCATCACTGAAAGTGTTCAGGTCCAGGTTGGATGGTGCTCTGAGCAACCTGGTCTAGTGGAAGGTGTCCCTGCCCATGGCAGGGGTGTTGGAACTAGGTGATCTTTAAGGTCCCTTCCAACCCAAATGATTCTGTGATTCTGTAATGGGGGGAGTCATGACGTAGTTAATTAAAAACTCCATAGCTGCGTGGCATCCTTTTTTAAAGGTAAAATCCTTCATTCATCTAAAGCTATGCCTGTGCAGGTTTTAAGACAGAGCAGGTGCCCCTTTTTCTGTAGTTGATTACCTCGATAAATCAGGAGTGGGGTGCTGGAATTTGACAGTCCTGTGTGTGGTGGGCAGGGAGGGAGAGAGCAGTTCTCTGCAGCGTTCTGTTGTTGGCATGTTACAATATATAATGCAGGAGAGTCATCCTCTCTTTGCTACCCAAGTGAGCAACCTTTCTGTATTGTCAATAAAAAACAATACTTCCAAAAAGCCTTTTTACTCCTTTTTTCTCTGGTGATTCTAGAGGACTTGAAAGATATCTGGCTTAACCCAGCTACCAAACTTCTGGACAGCTCAGTTCCATGGGATCAAGGGTCTATTTTCATGCCCCTTTTTGTTCTAAGGAGCATCCTGCATTATTTAGCATTCATACAGTTTTAGAGGAAATAATATTTGGTTTTTATCATTAATTTAGTTTTGTTTTACTACTGAAATTATACGCTACATACTCAAAGCAAATACAGTTGCTGCACACAGAAGTGGCAATATCATTCCATCTAACATTCTCCTCCCTTTCCTTGTTACCAGAGCTTTTCAAATGTGATAACGTCCCACCGCTGTTTCTGAGATTTCCTGAATTTATTTGTTTGCTCTTTATTATGTAAGGAATGATTTCTGCCTGTTTGAATATATTTCTGTGGGGAGTGCTGACATTCTTATCCACACTTCACTTGTCGTTTCTAGGCCAGACGGTTAATATGATTTCCTACTAGGAGCTCCTTACTGAGTACAATTTTAATGTGTTGCAGCGAGGCAGTGTATTAAAGTGCAGAAATGGAATGAAAGAGATGGATATTAGGCAAGAATCTTTGGGTTCTCTTAGGTAAAGTCAGTTAATGTGCAGCATAAATATGTTCCTGATGGTGATACAAGAGAATACTGGTGGACTTCGTATTCTGATCCTATCCTTCTCGCATGAATACAGGGAAAAAAGTGTTTATGTGTGTGGATAATACCAAAAGAGGAGCGGCTGCGAGGCTGTAGAGGAGAGATTAATGTTCCAAGTGGCAAACTGGAAAACCCTGAGGAAAAATCAGTGCAGTCTGGACAGGACCATGCTTCTTTCTCTGGGAAAAGGCTGAGAGCTGTAATGGTTGCCAAGCTGGGGTCATACCCACACTGTGGTGATTTTGAATGGAAAGCTGAGGTTGTGCAACGAGCCAAAGCCCTGGAGATGGACGAGGTAACTGCTCTGTTGTGCTCAGTGCAGGACCCAGCCATGGAGAAACATCTGGGCTAAAAAAAAACCAAGAAAAAACAGAAAATCAAGAGGGGAGTGGCGTAAGCATGCAGAGGTCTAGAAAATATTTGTAAGGAAATGCTGGAAGAAATTGAGGTTGTTTAACCTGAAGAAGACTAAGGGGGAACATAAGTACCTTTAAATACATCAAATGTTCATGCAGAAGTGAAGGGAATGATTTATTCTGTTTTGCTGAATTATTGTTGCACTGGCTGGGTCTTGTCTTTTGCAGAGTTCCTGTCCTGGCTCTTAGGAAATATTGCATAATATTCTGTGTAGGACCTTTCTGGGAATTTTCAGCCTCTGATAAAACCTGAGCCAAATGGGCATTTTCAGTGGGTTTCCATTTTAAAACTGATCAGATTATTTCCCCCAGTGGTGTTTACTCGCCTTGTGGCTTTTTAGGCAATGTTCAAACAAGTTGCTACAAACAGCAGTTGAATTTATGGATGTGTCCTTCACCACTCAAGTTGGGAGTGTGAAAACATTGGATGTACAATGCTAACCTACAATTGATGAGATAATTTAGCCTAAAAAAACTGCAAAGGAATAAGGCTTGCTAGAGAGCAATATTTTGGTGCTACTGAATGATTTGTTGAGTATTGTCAGTTTTTTGATATTTACGGATGACCCAAATGAATTTACTGTAAGACAGAAAAAAGAAGAGGCCTCTGTGATGAACAGATTACAACACAAGTTAGAGATCTTAGTGACAAAAAGCTTGTATGCTTTTACAGAAAAAGAAAGTATTTTTATTAGAATCTCAGAAGTTCTTGACATGAAAAGCTTTTGTCAAAAAGATGGCATTTTTCTGTAGG
>NW_008585060.1:66495-98427 GCF_000691845.1 Merops nubicus
AATCACTACAGAAATTCCCTGGTTGGTTGGTTGGTTTTCACCAACATTTTTCCCAGCTTGTTTCACATTTCCAGTGGAGTCTGTCTTTGCTGTACTGCTCTTTTGGAGAGTGTGGATAATCTCTTCTCTCATTGGTGCATTCAAAAGTGTATTTGCTACTTTTTCCTGAAATTTTTTTTTTTCCTTTTCTTTTACAAGTGGTTATTGCTACTGCAACATGAAATCACTTTACCTAGAGAAAAGTACAGGCAGTGGCAGTGTGAGGTTTTTTTCCATCCCGGGGCTCCTGTTTCTTCTGCTCTGAGGCAATCCAGGTCTGCATCTCTCTGTCAAGACTTGGCCTGATGCATCCATTTACTTCACATAAGCCTCCAAATAGTGATCAGATAGAAGCAGCATCTGGTCCTGACCTCTGTAGGTGGTGGGTGAGCTGAGAATTCAAAGTTAGAAACCTGTGTATTGCTAATATTCATCTGGCTTGTTCTGCAGGGAATGTGTTTTCATACCGTGTGTATTCAACCTGGAAAATAATGTAGAGTTTCAGGAGGTCTCTGAGGTAGATAGTCTAGACGGAGTATTTAAGGCATGCATCATTTTATAAGTAGCAAGAAAAAAATGTGGACAAATATTTGGAAGATAATATTTTTTCTGGCCTGATAGATACTATGAGGAGGTCTGGGGGGAATCTTAACTGCTAAATTAAAAAAAAACAAAAAAAAAACTCCACCACTGAAGATGGACTTAGTGCCTTTCTCCTGTCCTAAGTTTCCCATGTTCTCTGTCTCATAATGCAAGAAGACACTCCAGACACCACATTTCTGGGGATTACCTTTCTTGGGGTTGAAGCCTTTGGCCTCATTCTTTTCCTCACAGTTAGAGCGTTCATAAGCCCTTGGAAAGACACTGTCTGTCATGTCTTGTTGCTTAAATACTGTGGTCAAGCCTGTGAATAATCTCAAACTGCTTTGACATGTTCATAACAGCTTTTGTTCTACTGCTGTACCCATCCATTTCCATTCCTTAAAGTCCCCCGGCACGGTACGTTCCAGCTCGGGCGTGGTACGTGATGGTTTCACCAGAGGGAAAAATCAGATGGGTACCTTTAATTTTTGTGGATGGTTTAGAAGGTGAAAAATAACCCCTCTGAGCCCAGTGAGGTTGTGAGACCTTTTTCTGCCCGGCTTTGGTGAAAGTTGCTGAGAAGCAGTCAGGCTGGAGCCCGCGGAGTGCCGGGGGCTTGCTGGGCTTGTGCTGCGTGTGGCGAAGGCTGCGTTGACACCAGATGCCAATCATACACCAGCAGTGGATTTGCAAGATTATAGGACAGGGAAAAAGATGAAGGTTAAGCACAGGGCACAATAGAGATTACTTATGGTAATGAATTGTATAATTTTTTGAGACAGATCTGGATTAATGTTTATCCCAGGCAAGAGATTACGGTATGTCTGATTCTAGTTGTAAACAGACATTATTAAACAGAAGGTTTATGTTCATGAAATGCGACTATGGGTGTTAAAGTACTTATGATTTATTATGTGCAAAGAGAAAAATTAACCTGTTCATCTGCTGTAGTATGAGATGCGCTGTGGATTTTTGCATAATTTGGAAGGCATCTGCTCCTTTGGAATACAAATAACTAGTGAAATGAGAAGGATTCTCCTCTCAGTTACTCTGTTTCAGTGCCCAGTGATGTTGAAATAGTGTAACTAGCAAAAGAGTTGACTTGTGTGCTTTTACGAAGCAATAATACTTCTATGAGAGATAATGTTGGCAAATGCTTGTGAATCTTTAGGGTATTTTCTTTATAACTAAAAAATAAGTTAATGTTTAGAGAGCTTAACAAATGACCTTATTCGGGTTTCCCAAATAATTCCCTTTCACTAAGGCAATTGAAATTGAAACATAATTGAAAACATAATATTTAGAGACCTTGAATAAAAAAAAAAAAAATCTGAATCTATTTTTCACATCATTTGTGTTGTCCCACATTTTTCTCCTGCTTTATTGCGTCACTGCTGCTTGGCATAAGTAAGACGTAGGTACAACATCCACATTTTTTAACACTGCCTTGTCTCAGTAGCTAAATAATCACACTGGAGTCAGTAACTTGTGTGTTTTGGGTGAGCTGAAAAATCTCACCGTAAGGAAATGGTGAACAAACTCCAAAACTTTGCTCCCTTGATGGAGTAGACATTGCAACTTCATTACTTGCTAACAAGGGAGTATCTTTTCTCTGTGAAAGTGAAGAAAAATTACAGTTATCCAAATCTGTTCGTTCTATTTATGGGCTGTATTTGTAGCCAGCTGATTTTTGCATAATGCCATTTGAAATTATCCATTGAACAATGATGGATGATACAACTGTGTTGCTTTCCCTCCACTTTGTAACTGATCTGTCTACTTATAGATTGCGTTGGACATGTTGCTGATGCTTTATTTGTAAAATGCACTCACATATGTGAGAAACTTGTCCGCTGAGTCTTACTGGCTTCACAGAGGCTTCTCAGATCAGTAAAGATATTCTTGTAGATAAGCAAAACCAGCCCAATCTGTAAAAAATGTAGGAACATGGAGCAAAAAGGTCCAGGGATATTATGAAGTATGTTAAGTGAATCAGAATTTAAGCAGTTAAACTAAGTCTGAATAAAATGTACTACAGTAAGATGTTCCAGATGCTTCAATTAAAAAAGTTCTGATCTTAAACTGACATCAAAACACTTTGTATTACTCTTTTATATTTCTTAGCTATATTTTACATTTGGAACAACAAAATATATTGTGTAAAGAGAAAAATTTAACATTTATAGAATTTTACCTAATTTTCAAATTTTACACTGGCTGTGAGGTGTGAGTCCAGAGTCAAAGTTCCTAAACTGATTAACCAGTAAAAGTTTCTGTGGGCTTTGGTAATGGTTCAGGGTAGCATCTGAAGCTGATGGGAACTTCTGGAGGTACCTGGTATGTGGGTAAAAGTCCTTCAGGAAGCCAGGGTCAGCTGCTGCTGAAAAGCTGGTGCAGCGAAGCGTATTTTGGAAGATCCTAAAATACCCACGTCGCTCTTTTCTTTGCTGTGTGTGAGCAGACCTTTCAGAGATAAGTCATGGAGATGACCTCCGTCTTCCAAAGAGAAGGAAAGCTAGAAATGAAGACACATTTCTGTTATCAGTCTGCTGCGGGTCGTAAGTTGAACTGGTGTTAGGTTTTCTCTTGAAAGCCTCGTAGCCCTGACACGGTGTTTAACAGTGTTAAGCTTATTGCTGCTGAGCTCAACATGTCTGAAGCACACGATGACCCTCCTGTCTTCACCGCAGCAAAATGTCTCCCTGATGTCATCCCGCAGACTTGGAGCATTAAGTTAATTTCCCCCTGGACTTCTGAGCTGCCTTCTTTTCTATCCGGCGGAGAGCTTGTGAAGAATACAGCTTCTGACCGAATGACAGAACATGGAGGGTGAAATGAGATGCATTCAATTAGAAGATGACAAAAAGCCTGTCTAAATATTTGTCAGGATGCTCCTTACTGGGCACGGTGTCCAGCCCAGGAGGTGAAAGGCTCTCAGGACTTCATGGTCTAGGGGGGTGGAAAATAGGTAAATCGTCCAGATTCTTTATGAGGGTATAATTGATAATTGAGGGTAGTGAGTGGGCTGTCATGCTTCCAGGGCTGGTGATCCCTCTCATGTAATCTCAGATTAGTTCTTTGTTTGTATTCACTTAATACGGAATTAACCATTACAAAGTTTTCTGGACCACTTGAGTAAATAATGTTGTTGGACCACTGGAGGATGGATAATGCTGTGGTTAATGGGAGGTATCGAAAAAGAGGGGTCTGCCTTCTCCACAATAAAAAAAATTCAAACCCACACCTCAAACCCCCAAAGCCACAAAACCCAAAAGAACTAAAAAGCCAGGGCAAACATGTTGGCTGTCAGACTGCTGGACTGGGACCAGGAGGTTTCCTGGTCCTCCAAGGATCAAAAGGATGTTCTTGAAAACTAACTTTAGGAATTAGTTAAACAAAAGGAGATCGAGATCTCCAGCTTGGTTTGGCCACATCTGTTTCTCTGTAAATTGAATTTATAGCAACTTTTAAAGTAAGAGAGCAAATCCCTGGCTTGCAATTTCCTGCTCCAAAAGTTTTAATTAGGAAAATAAAACCTTTAAGTACAGAGTATCGTGTCTGCCTTTGCTGTTATCATTTCTGTTACAGCAGTTCAAGGGAGAAGGGGACTACGATAGGGTTAATCCAGCTACATAAAAATCCGTGCTGTGTATGATAGCAGTAAAGCTTGTGATCCCTTGATCTTTGATTAGATCCAAGCTAGTAAATACCTTGTGTTTAATCAGAAGGAGTTGTTCTGCATGTAGTATAAGTCACCTTCACAGATGGATGTAGCAGCGGAGTTGTTGGTGAATATTTGTTTTAATCCTCCTCAGAGCAAGCACACTTTATGTTTCTTTGTTGTAAATCGGATTCGAGCAACTAACAACCAGCACGAAGAAAAGACACTTACAGTTCAGGAACAGGACAGTGTGGGAACCTTTTTTTCCTTTGTAAAGAAAAATGTCACTTGTTTGATTCTTAAAAGATATTTTCTGCTCTTCCATAAACGTAACTAACACACCATGGCTGCTTTTTAGACTGGGATGCAAATGTCATCATCCAGAGTTTCATCTTAAACTGTTCCTACACGTGCCTGGCTTAGGAGGCTATAAATATAAGGAGACTAAGATTTATTATAGTAAATGTCTGGCTTCTATTATTATTTGGGATTTTAAAGATATTTACTTAGAATGGCTGGTAAACTGAAATTCTTAACCCGTTCTCTGTAGGGCTAGTTTTTTTGTGTGGCATGTCAGCGTCCTATTTACCTAAATCTGTCATAAGTGCCTTCTGATACATCTTCCTCTGACAAGCCAAGTATTGCGAGTGAGAGGACTCTTTGCTGGGAGATTTTCTACCGAATGTCATTTTTCTGTGTGCGTAACTTGAGGGTAATAACTGGATGACCTGTAGTTAAATGCATCTCTAATTCTCTCACTTATTTTTCCTAATCACCACCCAGAGCCTCCTGTGCTCAGAGGTGTGATTAGATTTAACCTGCCGTCGTATCTGAAGAACTTTCTCCACAACATATTATACATTGCAAAAATTATCTGTGTAGATGGTGGGCCTAGGTGAGATATAAAGATGAGTGGCTCTCATGCCCAGCTTAAATCCTGATTATTTTTTTTCTGTTTTTAACAGGAAGACTGGTGAGCCCCCGCTAATAAACGGCTGGATTCCTTACCTTGGGAAGGCTTTGATTTTTAGAAAAGATGCTTTCAAATTCTTACTGGATCAGCAAAAGAAACTTGGAGATATTTTCACTGTACATATTGCTGGTGAGAAATATTTTAGCGTTTCTCTTGATGTTTTCCATCAGTGAAGTTAAATACTAGTTGAAATGTTTAGTTTAGAATCTTCCTTAACCAAAAAAAAACGTTTTTGTGTAGCATAGGTGAATAAAAATGACTCAAATTCACGTGTATTTGTTTGCATAATAAGTATCTGCAGGATATAATTATGAGCGTGTGGATTTATATGCAGCTATACGTGTATATACGAATTGACAGAATCAGGTATATATACAGATTGACAGAATCTGTAGGCATGTAATTTATGAACACAGATTTTGCCAGCACATTTAATTGTGTATTGTTGGGGTTTTTTTCCCTTAAAGAAGGGGGAACTAACATCATCTTGACACAGCACAGAAAAATATCAGATTAAATTTAGAAAACACTTCAGAAAAAAAAGTGCAGAATATGTTCTCACACATTTTACAACTGGTTGACAGGAACACAAGGGAATGAATGACACATTGACTCAGTGATACAATCAGGACTGGAACACTGAAACTTCCCATTGCCAGCCTCTTGCTCTGCTCATGCTTGCTGAAAATAACAATATAATAAAGCATGATTTAACCTTGCTGCTTTCTTTTATAGCTCTATTACTACTAGACTTGCTCAAATACGAACATCTGAGTGAGTTCATGTAGACACTGAGCTGTAGAAGAAAAACACAGAATGAAACTGGAATCTTGAACAAAACTTAAATATATACATCTACACACATAGATACACAGGTGTACTTTTACTAAAATCATTTTAATTTGTTAAAATTTAAAAACAGTGTTCTCCTCTGTTCAGTAAAAGGCAAACTCTTATTAGTGCAGTGGATGTAGTGAATCTTTTGCCCCCTTACATCCTGACATCCTTGTTCAAATGATCAACTTCTGAGTTAAATCTGTCTCAGTTTTAGCTATTCCTGTATTTTTGGGGAGTCTCAAATGAAAATGTAAAGTAGAAAGTTTGTTTTGTAGTTTTACAACAGTAGCATTAGATTTACATTTCTATATAACTACTATTTTGTAATAAAACTAATTCTTCTCTTCAGAAGTCAATTCATTTAATTGCAAGCTGTATGTTTAATTAGTAATTTTTTTCTTCCTCTTACCAGATCTGCTCTTTTTTTTTCCCCTTTGGAAGAGCATTTTTATTGCTATTAAATGTGTGATTTTATTTTTTTTAACTCATTCAGGGTTTTTTTCTTTAGAAACTGTTATGTTCAGGGTGGGTTTTTTTTCCGTCTTGAAAGGGAGTTTGACATAGCACAAGACAAACTTTTGTTGAAATAGTCTTTTTGATTGTTAATGTATAATACGCAGTTGTGGCTTCTTATGAATACAGATTAATAATCATAATTCAGAGACTACTCTAGTAGATTCATAAAACCATATACAGTCATCCTTAATGTGTTTAGTCAAATATTGATTTCTCTTTCACTCCTTTGTACTTTGATGCAAGACTGTGTTTAGAGATCTGTGTGTTTAAGCCATCTACAAGTGCAGTTTAGTTGCACAAAATTCTATTTGCATGCTAAACAAAATTTCATTTCAACTAATCTGCCTGTGTTTGGGTATTTTGAGGAAGCCTTCCTTGATAACTACCGAGGTAAATGGGGTGAGGTCGGGGTATCAGTTCAGCCTTCTGCAGGGAAATCTCGGATTTTGCGGATTTGTCGTCACAGAGATACCACTTGAAGTTCCCTTTTCGTCTTGACAGGCAGTATTTTTATGCTGAAGAAGGGGAAACAGTTTGTCATCCACAAATCAAGGCAGAAGCTGAAGGTAGTCAGTCCTTCCTCTCATGCCCTGATCCGAAGACATACGGGATTTCTGTATGTCTTACTAATTTGACAGAGATGATGTTTATATGTTCGGCAAACACAGCGTAGCCTTGCTCTACATGGGCTATCATTACTTTAGCTCCCCCAACCAGTGGGTGTCTGAAGGTCCTGTCAAAAAATTCTATCAATATATATTGTTCTAATTATTGGTTCTCAAACTAGTTCATTTGGAAAATGCGGCACGATGCTTGGGAGTTTCTGGCGTTGCCCCGTACCGGTAACACGATTTCGCTGATTGTACTTTCCCATGTGATGAGCAAATGATTGTCATCCCTAAAAGTCGTAAGGGACATGGATGTCATCTTAATAAAGAAATTAAAAAGCACATCTTTCGATGAGAAACAATGTAAATTCCTGACCTGTCGCAGAAAATAGTTCTCTAATTGGTTTTGTGTGGTGGTGCAGCAGAATCGTTTTCCCCAAACGTCACGCCAGCGCAGCACCACTGTACATCATTGTCAGCAGCTCAGCAGAATCTCCCTAATAAGAGGACGATTACGTAAATGCAATAGTCTTAAAAAAAAAAAAAAAAAAGAGAGAGAAAAGAATAAGGAGGGGACAGAGAGAGAGGGAGAGTCTGTGGTGTTGAGATGATGGTGCTTCCCAAGCCAACCTCTCTGCTTGTTAAGGGTCAGCAGCATAAGCAGACAGCTGGGTAAGGGCTTTAAGGAGCTCAGAACATTTTTGTCATCATTTCTAGGTGTTAAACTTTGTCCCCTTTTCCTGACATGTCCTTAAGAATGATGCTGAACTTCAGCAGCACTCCCTCTGAGGCTAACTCAACTTTTAATAAAACAATCTCAGGGTTTGTACAAGCACACTTGTCTTTCTGAAGGCTGCTGCTAAGTCATTCTTTCCTTTTAAAATCATGATACACCTACAGTAACATATCGCATTTTTCTCTCTTAGGCAAAAGGTAATTTACATTAACTCCTTACCAAGCTGAAGCCTGCTGCAAGCATTACCCAAATAACATCCATCATTATATGCCATCTGAAATGCTTGTCTTTCATCATTAGCATTAAAAAGCTCCGGAATGCATTATTAGAGTAATTTCTTAACTATCACACAAATACTGGCTTCTGTGCTCGGGTTTACCAAAGTTGACAATTTTCATATTTTCCACATCAATCTTCTATTTCTAGGAGACTGTAGAAACTGAATGGAGATAACCAGGCTATTTGCAGCACGGGTGTAACGCAGGCTGAAGGATTATTGGATGGGGAAGTATGAATTCTCTGTAGCCACATTTGAAAAAAAGAAATCAGAGGTCTTTTTACAGAAACAGAGACACATTTCTTATTTTGACTTGTTTCTGTGGTTCTAAATAAAATAGCTCAGTGACTGAAACTGTTGAGATTTTGAGTGTGGCATTTGTGTGTGGACACGTCTACTTAGTTTTTTGTGTTGAAGGATTTTTTAACAAGGAAACACTTGCTCCCCAATGGTTTCTATATCGACACCTTCAATATTTAAGGCTTCCTGTTTTTTGGAGCATGTGATATGCCTCCACTTTGGGCTGATCTGGCATTTGCCTTTACTGGTGCTCTGATGGAAATTCATGAGCGTCAAGATTTTGATTTGTTTTCAGAAAAGGCAACTTTCAAGAGATAGTTCTTGGCATTAGCTGCAGTGAAAAGGCATGGAAGAGGAGGGGGGAAGCTGCATTTTAAAATACCAAATAATAGCTAGAAACTTGAGGAAAGATTTGGTCTCTGACACCACCAGGGACAATAAGTGGGAAGAGACCTGGTCAGGGACAACGTCATCATTTAAAAAGCAAAACTAAGGAGCATATTGACACTCAGAAAATCTAAAATCCTAGCTCGAGGTGAGAAAGTTTGTTCCAGTTTGGATGTTTGCTGCTCAGGGTAGAGGAGGTGTTGGGGCAGGGTTTTGTAATTAGCAATCTGTTCCTGTGTGGAGGAGACTGGGGTAACTGGTGTAGCCACGAAGTGCATCTGTGTACGAATGTAATTGCTAAAGGCTCCCATCCCTGCTCTCACAACAACCACTTACTAACTACACTTAATTAACTCTAGATTTTAGTCTTTTTTCTAATTAAAAGATTAAAATTAGGTTCTCATCAAGGTACATAAACAAGCTGCCTTTGTTATAGAGGGGTTCCACATTTCTGACTCCACCGACCTTCACTAAATATGATAACAAAAGTATTTTGCTTTATGTGTTTTTATATGTATCGTTGACTTGCAGTGATGTGGTCTGGAGCCTGAACTGATTCTACAAAATTAATTATATTTTGGTACACACTTACTTTTTGCTACCAGGAACCTGATGAGAATAATAAAAATCAGGGTCTGTGATATTCTGTTTCTCAGAGATATTTTTTTTCCCCCCCACAAAGTATGTGCTAGTGTTGAGTGAGCTTTGATTTTAAATTATAGCTAAAATTGTTTGTTTGTCTGAAAACTCATTTGCTGAAAATAATTTTCTTACTTAAAAATTATAAGAATTGCTGTGCATTTGCTAAGTGTCTGATTAAAGATCACAAAGAAACTCATATTTTGCATCAGAAATAAGCAGATGGTGGACAGATGGTTTAAATTAATATTAATTAAAAATCTTAACTTAAATTGTTTACCCTGTAAATGCAAAGTTAGGAAGCCAGCTTTCATCTTTAGGGTTAATAACACTCCAAATCTATTTATTAAAAATTGCTCCACTGGGCATTCTTTTCAAGTTTTGATCCCAAAGATGGTGGCCTGGATAAGGAGGATGGCTGTGGATGAAAGTTGGGAAGAGAGAGCAATTCTAGGACTCTGAACAAAGACCCTGCAGAGGTTGAGACTGAAAATTCCTGTCAGCCTCAGTAGTCTGGGAAGGAAGAAATGGTCAAAAAAGAGGACTGGGAATTCAGGTTCTCTTTTTCATGCTCATTTCTTGATATATTTAAATATATATATATATGATTGACGATGTTATAGTAAACTAAACTCTACAATTAGCTTAAAAACCTTCACACATTGTTGGCAAAAAAAGGGGTCAGATTCTGTCTGGATTTATCCCTGTGTTTCCTGACTGGTTTGCTGGGATTG
This sequence comes from Merops nubicus, assembly GCF_000691845.1. NCBI lineage: Eukaryota > Metazoa > Chordata > Aves > Coraciiformes > Meropidae > Merops > Merops nubicus. The sequence goes on from NW_008585060.1 coordinate 76,785, forward strand.
CAGTGTGTGTAATCAGGAGGAGAGTTACGGGTGCAGGTCATCACAGGGAAAGTCCAGAGCACACGTGGACTTCCCAGAGAGCACTCTGTGTACGTATGAGTCACAATATGGAATAACTATGATAATTCAAATATCACTATATGGTAACCATGGATACTTGTTGACATTTTTAGTGGTAGTGACTACTTTATCTCAGGACATCTGTCACAGAGCCAAATTTGGTCCTCGGTTAAGCATCTAGTGTTCCCACTAAAATAAAAGATTTTTCCTTTGAGTGAAACAGAACTAGTCTGTCAGTGCTGGAAGCTTTTCTGTTTTCCTGAGTTTATAGCTAGTGTGGGTGATGTTACACTGGCCCAGGCTGCCCAGAGAGATGGTCCATGCCCCATCCCTGAAAACCTTCCAGGTCAGATTGGATGGGGCTCTGAGCAACCTGCTCTAGTTGCAGGTGTCCCTGCTGACTGCAGGGGGGTTGCACTAGATGAGCTTTAAAGGTCTCTCCCAACCCAAACCTTTCTGTGATTCTAGGATATTTCACAAAGGATGTGTACATGTAATGGGTACTCTTCTTCCCCAGTGCACCTCACCTTTAAGAATCAAGAACTCTAAATTCAAGACTTAATATAGTAAACATAACATTTAATTGGGCTTTGGGAGCATCAACATTTTGATTGATCATAGTTAACCAAAATATTCTTCTTTGGTAGTTGAATTAAAGCTTAGGGAGAAATTGCAAGACTTTATTTGGCATGGGCAACTTGAAAAAGAGTCAAACTTGCTGCAGTCCTGTTCCCTCATGCAGATTAAATGTGCTTCTCCCTTTCTGCTGGTGAAAACCTGGAGTTTTCAAATGCTGTTACAACTCCACATTGTATTTTCATGAATTACACTGGAATGGTAAGTGATTTATTTTAGAGTGCTACAATTGGAGACATGAGACCCTACTGCTGGCAAAACCAGTAGATCAGTCCACATGAAAATGGCCTCATGCTGATTTTAGAAGAGCTGTAAAAGTGTACACAGGTGAATTCTGCATCCTGACAAAGAGAATCTGAATAAAGCTGGTTACATCTTCCTTCTTTGTTTTTCTTTTTTCTTTTTTCTTTTTTTTTTTTTCCCTGCAGATTTCTTCACAGATCTTTGCTTCGGGGATTTTCAGCATGCCTTTTTCCCAGACATTGGCTTATTTTCACTTGTTTCTCCTGAAACTAGATTATGAAAATGCACGTCACTTTCTTTTTTTTCTTCCAGGTAGATATATTACCTTTATCATGGACCCATTTCAATATGTCTATGTCATCCGAAACAGCAAACAACTTGAATTTCATGAATTTGCTGATAAAATGGCTTCCAAAACTTTTGACTACCCAGCCTTGTCAAAAGGAAAATTCCCCGATCTCAAGGAAAACCTGCACAGAATCTACCAGTATCTACAAGGCAAGCCTTTGGATATAATTTCTGACCACATGATGAAAAATCTCCAGGATATATTTGAATGGAAATGCTCACAAGCAACAGATTGGGAAACAGAAAAAATGTACAAATTCTGCTGCTCTGTAATGTTTGAAGCCAGTTTTGTAACACTATATGGAAGAGTTCCTGCTGCAGATGGCCACAAAGTTATTAGTGAAATCAGAGACAAATTTATCAAGTTTGATGCCAGCTTTCCCTATTTAGCTGCAAACATACCAATTGAGTTGCTAGGAGCTACCAAGAAGGTTCGGAAGGAGCTTATACATCATTTTTTACTTCAGAACATGACAAAATGGCTGGGAGGGTCAAAAGTGGTCCAAGCCAGACAAGATCTATTTGAGAAATATGAGCTGCTTGGAGATTATGACAAAGCAGGTAGGAAACTTATGAGTGATTGCTTGTCTAAAATAAAATAATTTACTATAGACCTTTGAAATAAAAAGGCAAAATGGCGACCTTGAAATTTTTTTATGTTCTTTCTAATTGGCTAATGATAAAATGTTTTACTCTGAAACAACCCTCTATGATAATTGATTTTTTTTTTTTTGTGCTGAGGTGGTAAAACAAGATACTTAATGGTGATAATGAGAAAGATTATAACTGAGCTGCATTTCCTCCCCTTATTCCCCCCCCCCCCCGCCCCCCCGACATTACATTTCAAACTATTCTCATTAAGCAGAAAATTAGACTTCAGAAGCCTATTGGTCCTCATTAGCATTCACTGATCCTTGGCTGGGTCTGTGTCCTAACATCTTTTAATTAGCACACTGCAAATCTAATCAGTGTAATAAACGCTATTAATCTTCCTTTTCACTTATTTTCTCCCAGCACATCATTTTGCCTTCCTGTGGGCCTCGGTGGGAAACACGATTCCAGCTACATTCTGGGCCATGTATTATCTTCTGCGGGACCCAGAAGCTCTTGCAGCGGTGCGTGACGAGATTGACCATTTGCTGCAGTCAACAGGTCAGAAGAGAGGGCCCACGGATAACATCCACCTCACCAGAGAACAATTGGACAACCTGGTCTACCTGGGTAATTTATTTTTATCTGTTAGGAAGAAAAGAAGGGCTCTCCCAGCAAACTGGGTTTATCACTCATTTCTGTTTACCGAGAAGGTGGAGGACACAGCTGCCTAATTGACATAATAACACCCATTTACATCAATTATAAATTATGTAGTTTATAGCTGTAGATACTCTCATTGCATGTAAACATTAAAGCCTAGGTAATTAACTATGCAAGGTATGCAAAAGGCTAAATCGAAGCTTTGCAATTATTTGAAAAAAAGTTGATGCCTATTAGGTTGTTTGATTCTGAGCATCTGCCGAAGTGTTAATGCATTGCAAGTACTTCTGTAGGGTACTGCCAAGAAGGACCCTTTTCTGAAATTAAAGTGGGATAATGCATTTAAACTGCAAGGGTAAATTTTTTTTCCCGGAGTGTCTTTCTTTCTCTCTCTTTAACAAAACAAAAAGATCTCTAAAGCATGCTTCGTTTCAGTGGTGCCTCAGACGATAGAGAAGAAGGTCAACCTTTGCAGTACTGGGAAAAAAAGTACCGTGGATCAACACAGGGAGCTCTAAGGGAGATACAGCTCTTCCAGTTCTGGATCAGGGATTCAGAGGGACAGCGTTGCCAGTGGCTATTGGACACTGTCGATCCAAGAACTGGATAAGCCTTCAGAGCATCCACCAATTGTCTCACTTTGCAAGGTCACAGGCACTGGCAAGATAATCACTAAAATTAGCCCAGGGGAAGAGAGCAGATCTGGCAGGTAGCAACCTAACTTTTAAGCATCTGAAAGTCTCCATAGGTAGTGTTAGCAGGGTAGACAAAAGCTGGATAAATTCTTAAAGGTTCAATATTGCTTTCTTCTTAAATATCAAAACCAGTCCCCAGTTAAAACTGAGCTCACGCCCATATGTCTTGTTAGCTCACATCTATATGTCTTGGTAGCTCATGGCCTGGACTGATGTTCCACTCTTGAACAAAGCTGTGTCAAGAGAGGGTGGTGGAGCAGTGCAGCCTCTGTGCCTGTTTGGATCTAAGTAATAGGTTCTCCAGGACCATCCAGTGTGGCACGTCCCAAGAGTCTTTGGTCAAACTTGATTTGCTTCTCATAGTACAAATAAAACCTTGAGTTTGATCCAGTTCCTTTTTTTAGAGCATTAATGTTAATCTTACATAGTATAAGTGGAGTAGGTTGGGTTTCTTCTGGAGTCACAGGAGCTTTGGTGCAGATTTATCTCTAACTGATGGAGAAGGCTTTGGAAGTAGGGGAGATACTGTATGACAAGCACACTTGAATAAGCACTAACGTGACATTTCATGTACTTTTAAGGTACACAAGTAAAACTGCTTCGCATCAGAGTTAGCATCCACTGAAAATAAGATAAAAGGAACGTTACTGAGAATCAAGAGAAAATTTATTTTGTATTTGGAGACTGAGATGGGAATGGTAAGAAAAGAAAAAAAAAGAGACACCCCAGAAGTGTGGGAATAAGGAAAATAAAAGCATGTACTTCACTAAAACCATCTGGTGCAAAATGGTATAAACAGTTTAAAACATTAACTGTGTCATTCCTCTGCTGCTCCTTGAAATCTTGAAGTACCTTGGTAACATTTGATTTATGTGTTGAGAGGCAAGTGCCACATCCTACTTCGTAGTATTCTTGTAACACTTTTTCTTAAATTTTATAATCATGTTAAACATAATGTGATATGAACAGAAGCTAGATCTCAATTCTTCTGGCACTTAAGTCATAAAGGGCTGGATACTGTCCCATAAAATAGTAATATAGGAAAGAAAATCTGTACCATAAGAGAATGAAAGTCATGCTTCAGTCGAAAGGGGTGTTTTGTTAATAAATGTGTGGGAAGGACAAAGGTCCCAGTTGACATCTGGTTGTGCACCAGAAACCTCGTTGTTGCAGGAGGGCTGTGGGCCAGAGCTGCCTTTGCCCTTGACCTCAGCCCCAAGGATGGAACTTTTCCTCTTCCCTTGTGCCAACCCGGCGCATAGGAAACTGGGATTTGTTTCCCTGCCCTCGAGTGAGGCAGCCCAGGTGAGATTCCTGTACGTTCACCGCCTTCTCTTTTCATCCTCCTGTTTTAAGCGCTCTGATTCCCCATCCTCTTTTTGCCCTGCTATAACAAGAGCCTTTTTTTGGCTTCCTCATACTACAGAGAACAAGCAAGAATTGTGAAAAAGCCTTTCTCAGGCAGCAACATTCATATTATGGTCAGATTCTTTGGGTCTGGGGAACAACATGGCCTGATTTACTTCTAAATTCAAAGCACGGATGTGTGAATTTTAATTTTTTTTTTAAAAAATGCTTTCAACCCCCAGCAAAACTGACAAATTTTGTCCCTGATTTTTTTTTCTGATGGCATTTTTTTTTGTCTGCATAAGACTTTTCCCAAAACTGAAACATGCTGATTTGTGTGCACAGAGTAGCATCCATTATTAGTCGTTACAGCTCGTGGCAGAGCTCTAATATGGTGAACGACACAGGAGGATGGTCTGTCGGGTTTTATGGTTCTAGTGGAAACACAAAGGGTAAAGCAGAGATAGAGTGAGTGCATGTTTAATGCTAGGCATGTTTAGTCAGTTCGTTTGTTTAATATTAGCCCGTTCATTTCTATGCTGAAGTATTCTTGCCCCAGGTCATTGCTGAATCCCAGATATTTCCTGCAAAAAGAGCACAGCTTGAAAAATTGTTCCGTACATGAGAAAGGGTACGAACCCAAAAACAGCTAAGATGGAGCGTGTGATCCTAACGCCAATGTTAAGCATTGCAGCCGGTGGTTGGACTGAGAGAAATGAAAATATTTTCCTGGATTGGGCAGGGCAGTTCTGTTTGGTTCTTCCTAAGATGCAGATGTTCTGGTTTCAGATCGTCGTTTGTCTTGGCATGCTGCGATGCCTGTGGGTAAATGACCCCCCCCCCAAATATTTGCATACTTGATAACTAATAATTACAGTACCCTATTACCTGCTATGTGTTAGTGTAAAATTAACAATCCATTATGCACAATAAGTTTTATAAAACATTTACAGATCGAGATCGTGTTTAATTAAAATTAACTTGCCTGCGAAAGCCAAATGCACTTATGATTCACAATGACCTTTTATTACCTGCAGTCCCTTGTTTTGGCTGGATGATTGACAGCTTGCTGTTTGGCTACCATGTTGTATTTCAGCTGACAAGACTTTTCATTTTAACTCAATTTGCCTGCCTATCACAAGCTGGTGGCAGGCCAGGCTCAAGTCACCCAGCTTTGCCTCAGCAGCTTGCTCTATTTCTCATTAGTACGCATTTATTCAGTGGAAATTGGAAGACAAATGCTTCAAGGCATGTGAACTAAGTATAGCAAATTAGGGTTTAAAGACTGAATATTTATAAGTATATTGAAACAGTTTTTTTAAAAAAAATCTAGAATGAATTGGAAGCTGAGTGGTAGCTTTAGTATAAGAGAAACGAAAGGAGAAGTGGGAGGATTCTAAGAATAACAATACTATGAGAGATATCTCTTTTCCCCCCCTCCCCTCTCTAGAAAATATGTAAAATCTCTCTGACAACACCTTATCAAACAACAGCCTGGCTTCTTTATGTAGCGCTCACACAGTGAAGTTTAGCATCTCATGTGTGTGAGAGGGGGGGCAGGGGGGAGGGGAATGAGGGTCATGTTCATTTGCTGCTTGGTTATCCCTTGGTATGCTTTAAATTGCCTTGTTTGTTCGGCACAAGCACAGAAACAGATGTTGCTCTCCCATGCTGGATAATTTAGTGTACCTCGCGGTGCAGGGCGGAGGGGCCTCCCAGGCTCCCCAGCTGGTGTGTCAGCGGCACTGCCTGGTGTCTGCTCAACTATGACAACTGCAAGTAAAGGCTGCAGCTTTATTGTGCGGTTGTCATTCCTCCCGACGTGAAGCTCCGGCGCTGGCGGAGAGCTGCCTGTCTGGTGGCTTTTTCCGCGTGAGCCTGCAGAGCCCATCCGAGCTCCACTCTCCTTTGTTGATCGTAATGCGACTCATTACTTCTGTCATCTAATGATGATGGGCGCCATCGCTCAGAGCGAGAGCCCGGCTCGCCTTCCGCCACGAACTGGTACTGGAAGGTAAAACAGATTTGTCATTTACGATCTGACCACTACGCCACACTTTGTGCTCCATTATTGTGATTAACTTCTGCCCAAGATATGCTGCCCAATTGTCATCTCGGGCAGGGACCGCCGCGCTTCCCGGGAGGATGCCCACGGATGCGATGTGACCGCGGCGCTCGGGCGCTTAAACGCGAACCTGCTATTTCGCAGTGACACTTAATGATTATTTTCCTTTCTTCTTCCTCCCTCACCTCATTCCCTCTTCCTCGTCTGATTTCTGCTGTCGCTACGGATGTCACCACCACGTCCAACTGGAGTTCCCAGCTCCGTTGACCGTGGGTTGGAGGCGGCCGGGGAGCTGAGCCTGGACCCTTCCTTCGTACCGCGGAAAGTTTTGTTGCCAGAGCGCTGCCAGTTGAAATCTATCGTGTCAGGTGCCTTGTGGCTATCCTCAGTAGAGGCCATCTTCTGGAACCAGGGTTCTTTTCTGGCTTCGTCACCAACAAGCCGATTTGACTCTGCCTGATTATAGTAACGAAGGCAGTCCAAAAGAATATGCACAGCCTCACTGTACGTCACATTGAATCACAGTGCTGGCCACACAGAGCTGACCGCAGCCTCATTTCTTTAGACAAATGCATGCTTAAGGAAAAACCTCCTGCAAGAAAGCATCCAGGGCCACTTTATTTGCTATGCATGCCGTACCAGATTTAATTTTTAGTGAAGGAACGTTTGTTTTGGGGTTTGTTTTGGTTTTTTTTTTTTGGAGGCATCTACACTGGGTAGCTCCTGTCTCTAATAACCTACCCTATTGAGTGCAGCAGTTACAGTGCCTTGACGAACACTTCAAGAAGGTTTATTTGATATCACAGAACATAAACGCGGACACAAGTGGGTTATTATGTGCAAATGAAACCCTGTTTTAGGCTATTTTTCACACTGACGATTAGAAGGAATCGAGTCGCATGTAACAGTGCCCATACACGCTGGTGGAAAAATAGTCAGTTTTGATTACAAAGTGAGAGATGCAGCCCCAGACAGGAGCTACATGCTGATACACATGCTATCAGAATGATTTATGCAAATTATGCATATTATTCCCAAAGGAATTCCTCTTCAAACTGCCAGGATAAATTGCCGGAAATTAGCCATAAAATCTGTCGTGCTAGGAGCAAAAGGTGAAGGCCACTGGGAGAGCAAGGACATTCAGTTTCTGGAGCCTTCCAGGGTGTGATGGTGGAGACAGAAATCTTGCTTTCCCTAAGCCTGAAAGGACTATGTTTTTGTTTTCTCTTGGCCAATTAAAAGTGTCTTTCTCTTTTAAAATTACTGGGCAAACAAGGAATTGCTTTCATTCACTCTGACCATAACAGACACTATCACTTGGCAGCGTAGAGCATCAAAAGGAAAAGAAATACTTTTTTAAATTCTCAGAATGACTATGGAATTAACAAGAAAAGTGATTTTTCTAACATATAGTCCTGCCTGGACATCCAGCAGCTTTTGGAAGGCACGTTAAAACAGCTCTACAGATGCTTCCACTGGTATTTACTTGCAGCCTCCAAAGCAGATGTAAACGTGCAAAGCATCCGTGTCTTTTGGTTGCATGGTTCTCAACGCGATGCCTGAATAATGACTTTCCACCCCAAACCAAGGGCTGCCTACAGCCGACAGGATCTCTCAGCACCATCAGTGAGAATCACATCGGGAGGCTCAGCGCCACGGCTGCCCCCCTCTCCCGCCCCGCGGGGTTGTTTATTGCCTCCTCCTGGTCTCTGCTTTAGGTTTGGTTTGGGTTTTTTTCTTTTTTTTTTCCTTTAGCCTACTCTACTAAACCTGTCAAGATTCAGCAGCTGTAGCCTTGTGTAACTCCCAGTCATCTCCCATATTTCTGATGCTTCCCCCCCCCCGCTTTTGTTTCATGCAGAGAGCGCCTTAAACGAGAGTTTACGAATGTGCTCGTCCTCCATGAACATCCGCATCAGCCAGGAGGATTTTGTTCTCAAGCTGGAAGGGAATCAAGAAGTCGGTTTGAGGAAAGGAGACTGGATAGCCCTTTACCCGCAGATTTTGCACATGGACCCTGAGGTCTATGAAGATCCTGAGGTAAACGTTCAGCTGGTGCTCCTCTTCCTACTGCAGGCACATCCCAGCAGCCAAGCCTTTTGTGATCCGTGGGGTTGGGTTTAGTCTGGTTTTTTTGGTTTTTTTTTTTTTTACTGCTGTTCCTTCTTGTGGAACAGATCTTCCTACTTTCAGATGTATTTTCTGGGGCCCTATAGGTCAAAGGATTCATTGGCCTGAAGAGAGAAATATGGTGATGAGACTGACTGGGACTGCTTTCAAAGGAATTGACAATTGCATATTGACTACCATAAACTTTAGGCTAAATGTGGGTTTTGTTTGGCGGTGGATCATTTGATACCCAAGGAGGGCTGAATAATAGAAGGTGGTTTAAATAGCAAATAATGTGGGCCATTTAGCTAAGTGCCCCCAAAGCATCATTGACTCTCTGAAGCCCTATAATAGCAGTGTCTTTCTCAAGCCTTATGCTTTTTCACCTCCTTTTGTAGGGATTCACCCTTTCTTGATCAATTAGTAGAGTGTTGTGAACTTGAGCCTGTAAAGCTGTTGCTCCGAAGCGAAGCTCGGAGGGTAATTGTGTCATCTCCTTGTATTTTTCTCTGACGCTGGAGTTAATGAATATCAAAGACTCGGAAATTAATCCACCCTGCCTCAGCCTTCAGACGGCTTCACAAGTTCACCACCTGCATGCAAATTGAATAGTCCTCCTCTCAACAAGGTTGCTGCCCTGCTTGCTGTCCCCAGCCCAGGGTGCCACGGAGGAAGAGCGAGGGTGATGCTGAGGCTGGTAAATGCCTCCTCCCCCTGAGAGGCAAGAGCTCATCTCCTGCCTGACCCATTCCTCAGGCCCATTCCTAAGCAAAGGTCTGTCTCCCAGCTGTGCTGACTTCCTTCTGTTTGAGCCAAAGAAGAAGGGAACTGGGTGTTTTTTACATGTTTATAGAAACCCCCTGTTAGAGGTGTTGCTTCCTGAGGCTCTCTCCCTTTTGGGGATTTAAGGATATGAGGTTGCAGAGGGAAGATGAGTGAAGGACAGCATGTGGCTCTGCAGGAGCTCCACCAGCCTCGGTGAGAGGAGGTGTAGAGCATGTCGGATTTAGTAAGAGTAGGATATAGTCACTGGGATGAACACTGGAGCCATGAATATGGAAATGACATCCAGGAGGGCTCTGCTGGCTGTCCCCACCCAAAAATGAAGACAAACCCTGCTGAGGAAATCAGAGATTTAAAAAATAACCTGTATATTGGCAAATAGTCGATTAATATTTCTGTCCTTAAAAAGTGACAACTAACAAATAAGCTTTTTCTCATTTTGTTCTTAACACTTTATTTTGGAGAACATTATTGATTTGTCAAAAGTCCATCTGTTTGTTTAGGTCCTAGACCAAAAGCATCAGTGTGGAAACTGATCCCCTCCCTTATCCCATAATTGCCGGAATATATTACCATATTTCCATTGCTTGAGTGTATCTGCTTAGTATCAGCTCTGCTCAGCTTTCACAGTACAGCTTTAGTTCATATATTTTATCTTTCTGATAGTGAATGAGCAATCCAGACATTGCAGTACATTGATTTCAGCACATGGGCCCTCTCGAAAAGTGGGGAAATCACTGTTCTGTTTGGTTCTTAAAATATGCAGTGTGCTTTCAACAATAACTGCTGAGGATCAGATAGAGATGGAGAATGAATTTTTTTGAAAGGTGCAGTCTTGAGCTTGTCATGTATTTAGGGAAAACTTCCCTGGGAAAAAAGGCAGCTTGACGAGATAATTTTGTAGCAGTGCTTTTCTCCTGGATACGTAAATTTAAGTTCAAGCTATCTTCTGCTTTGGCACCATGTTGTGTAAGCATATGTTGTTGACCTCTTTCTCCACTCGTCAAAGCCTAACTAACTGATTCAGTTTTCTATACAGTGGGTAAGTGAACCCCTAAGTCCTAACTCAGCTCGTTATTGAGCTCAGTAAATGAGCTTGGCAAATCCCAGAGAGTTAAATATCAAGAAACTCTGCAGGAGACCCTGCATGGTGGCTTCCCAAACAAAGTTAGATACGAGGTGTGACAGACAGGGGCTTGCATCAGTCACAGGACATTGCTCAGTGTTTGTTAGAATCCTACCAGGCCATCCACACAGAACTTCATCTCCTGCTTTTGCTCAGCATCTTCACTTTTTCCTTGCCATGAACCACCGTGTCTCTTCCAAGGAGGGCTGTGCGTGACCAAAAGCTCCTTTATTGTCAAAAATTAGCTTTGATTAGCCAGCAAACTAGCTTTTAAGGAAAAGTCATCCAACTCGAGGGGCTTCAGCAGCACAAGCCTGAGTTTGATGTCACTATTATTGGCTCCATTCCTGTCTCACACTTCTTTTCTGCTTTCCCAATTCCTTAGACACCAATTTATGTTTTGGTCTTTTTTTTTTTTTGAGAGCAATTACAACTCTCAGATGGCTCTTAAGATGGCAAAGAAAAGCATAAGGTCTGACCCAGTATGTCTGTGTGTTCAATACCATGGTTCTTAATTGCTCCAGACGCCAGGAGTGCACCTTGTGGAAGTGTTCCAACAAAGTGAAGAGCTCTGGGTTGTTTTTTTAAGCTATTGCTGTTCATATTTAGCAGTGCTTTTTTAGAGCAGCAGGATTTACATTTCAGGAAGCGAATCTTTTTTAAGGAAGAAGCGGTATTCTGGGCTTTCATTTGCTACTGTGCTTCTTCAGCTGAGGCAACGACTTGCTGGGGGGAAAAAAATGTCATGCTTCCTTTGGGCTGTGGTATTCGAACAGGCTGAAGAGAATCACTTGTCAGTGGAAGTGCATATATAATCACCTTGGTCTTTTTGGAACCATGGAATCGTTTTGGTTGGGAGAGACTTTTAAGATCATCGAGTCCAACCCTTAACCCAGCACGGCAAGAGCACAAATAAACTGTGACCCTCAGCACCACATCTCCATGGCTTTGAAACCCCTCCAGGGGTGGGGACTCCACCACTGCCCTGGGCAGCCTGGAACAGGCCTGGACAACCCTGGCAGGGAACACATTTTTCCTAATGTCCAACCTAAACCTCCCTGATGTAACTTGAGGTCGTTTCATCTTGTCCTTTTGCTTGCTCCTTGGGAGAAGAGACTGATGCCCGCCGGGCTCCAGCCTCCTTTCAGGGAGCTGTCAGGAGCCAGAAGGTCTCCCCTGAGCCTCCTTTGCTCCAAGCTCAACAACCCCAGGTCCCTCAGCCACTCCTCACAAGACCTGGGCGCTAGACTCTTCCCCAGCTCTGTTGCCCTTCTTTGGACATGCTTCAGCCCCTCAATGTCCTTCTTGGAGTGAGGGGCCAGGCTTCTGCCACTTCGAGAAATAAGCTCCTGTTCCTCAGCACCCAAAGCTACATCCCCTCCCGTGCACCTTGTTCCCTTTCTCATAGACCGTCTCCCCTGGTGCTGCTTTTTCTCCACAGCAAGACTGCAGTGGCTGCTTTTCAGAGCCTTTGATCTGATGGGTAGATAAGGATCGGTGCATTTTTCACTGTGGTGAGGGTATTTTTAATCAGTTGAGGTTGGTTTCTGTCTGACTGACTTGTTCCCAGCCAGCTCCAAATGGCTGCTGCTATAGCAGATGTATGCAAAGCAGGACAAATGCTAATGAGTGACCATAAGCAAGAAGTGTCTGTCATTTTTATTCAAAGCATGCAGGAGGATTTTCTAAGTGGTTAATTTGCCGTTGACTGAGTGAGGATGCCAGATCTCCTTCATTCAAAACAGGAGTTATCTCTAAACAGGAATCCTGCTACTGGAAAATAGTCAGGAGGATGTTCAGTTTATGGAGTAGGTTACAGGCACAACCTCGAGCCTTTCTTGAAAGCACTGTCTTTATAATGGTCAGCCACTGGTGGTTGTCCTGCTTTGCACACAGCTTCTGGAGCAAAACATGTGAAGGTCAGATGTGGCAAATTAAGCAGCAACCATCTCCAACTGAAGGGAAAATTGGCTGCAGAGCCTCGGGTCTGGCTTTAGAATAATCTGCACCTCTGGGTGCAAAAGAAGGATGGGTTTTGCCCTAGCTTGCAAGAGCAGGATCAGTGCGATGCATTAATTTACTCAGAGGCATTTGCAGAATTTGGCAGATTATTCTTATTCATGATGTATGTATCACACGGGGCACGTATGATGCCGTACAAGAAAATTGTCCTTCCACTAAGGTTCATTGTCCCCACTACAAAGCGATCAAAATCTAATTACAATCAATACAGGCCAGGCACTCGATGGGTGAAACGTGGAAGCTGAAGGAGCTTGATGTAAAAGGGCTGAGCGAAGTAAGTGGGTTTAAGGAGTGTTCTTTGCAGAGAAGATAATGTGAGTTAATGAAACTTGAGGGTACCAGCTAAAAAGGAGAAGCTGTCAGCTCCTCGTCTTCATCTTACTTTCTGGGTTTCAGAAGCTTTACCATTGTGCAAACAAAGCAGCTCATGTAACTGCCTACTTAGATGTCACGCTCTCCCTCTTTTTCATTTTCAGGAGTATAAATTTGATCGATTCATAGAGAATGGCAAGAAGAAAACCACGTTCTACAAGGGAGGAAGAAAACTGAAGTATTTCCTAATGCCCTTTGGCTCTGGGATCAGCATGTGTCCGGGGAGGTTCCTTGCAATCAACGAGATGAAGATGTTTCTTTTCTTACTGTTGGCTCGTTTCGATGTAGAACTGGCGGAAAACAAAGCTGTCAGACTTGATAACAGTCGTATGGGCCTTGGTATCCTCCTGCCAGACATTGATATTGCCTTTCGTTACAAGCTAAGGTCCTGAGGAAAGTGAGCGGCTGCCTGTATGCCTTCTACTAATCTCCATGTTTGCTCTGTTTCATCACTCAGCTTTGTGGGTTTTGGAAACACTTACTTCTCCCTCTCTGCTTTTACCTCCCTCCTATTTGTTTCTGTGAAGAAGAGCCCTTGGGCTGGAGGCAGATAGCAGATGCTGGGCCGTGAAACCTCAATTTGTCCAGCCTGAGTTGTGAGTAGTGAGGTGAAAGGACAAGAGTTTGGCCAAGTAAATAGCCCAGCATCCCTACAAGATGAACCCCCATGCTCTTGGCGGTGAGTTGAGGTGCAGGATTTACAGGGAGGATGACATCGAGCTGACATCAGCAGGACATTCAGGTGGGAAATGGGCTCGGCAGCCCCTCTGTCACAGGGGTTTCCCCGTTCCACATTGGCAGGTCCTGTCCACCCACCATCTGGAGGCACCTCTGCATCTGCTTGTAGAAGCATAATAGCAAGAAAGGGGGAACTTAATTCTAGGGGGTAAAAGAATTTTTAGTGATTATTATTATGACTTTTTATTTACTCTGTTCCCTTCATGGTCTCGAGTGTCTTAAGCCTTATCTGGGAGGTGTGATGGGAGCTGTGTGGGGTGGTGGGGGATGATTTGCAAGAATGTCTTTAACTGGCAAAACATCTCAGACTTCAGTCTTATATACTGAGGGTGAATGCTTTGCTTTTCTTCTTCTTTTTTTTTCTGGTGCAATGCAAAGAAATTAAAACCTGGGATTTTTTTTCGTGCAGTCATATAAAGTCAGAAGGGAGCTGTTGATTTTAACAGGCTCTGGATTGAGCCTAAATTACCTGGTTTGGCTTTTGAGCCAAAAAAAGTATATCCTTCAGGGAGAAAATACATGAGCCTGTCTGAAATGATTCTGTCATCTCAAAAAATTACCTTCCATTTGTCTCACTGTTTTCCTAGTAACACCTCCGTGTGTTTATTTTGACCATTTCTGGTGTTTGTTAATTTCTAAAAAAAATGTGGTATCTAAAACTACCTTTGAATAGTGTTTTACTGTGCCTAAGTTGTGCATAGGCAGAGTAGTGCTTGAAAACAGACTTGTCCATCTACAAACTGGAAAATAAGCTCTTCCCCGGGGCCAGAATTTGAGCAAGTGAAAACCCTGGGCAGCCACAGGAGCTGGCTGTATCCTGGCTGCCCAACCTGCTTCACTGGGTGACCAGCTCTTGTTTCAAAAATGTGTTTCCTAGTGCACAGGATTGGAGAGTTTCAGACCCTCTTTCTCTTCCCAGCCATCACTTCAGAGACTGATGAGGATTCTCTTGGCTGTCCAGTCCCACTTTGCCAAGATGCTAATTGTGATGGGAGAGTAGCCATGTCTGTGGGCCTTGCCTCATGTTCCCAAAAAAGCCATCTCTCTTTGGGATGTGCCAGCATAAAATCAGAAATGTGCCACATTAAAATCAGAAATTTTCCTCCTCTCTAAAGCACTTGATGGCCTATGAATGGAAACCACCACGTACATACTAAGGATTAGAGTTATTTATTGTTACTTGTGTAGAAGCCTGCTTAGTTATTGATATAAAGCACATACCCTAAATAAGCATCAGTAGAAAGGCTTTCAGAGATTGGCACAGCTGCATTCCTAGTCCTCCGAGGAGGAAATTGTGGTTTTGTGAGATGTATTGGATATACATTTTTTCTTCATATACAGTGTCACTAATGTCTGCAGCATTGGAGTACGCTTACATTAAATGGGCTTTGCAGTTGATTAAATGCTTTAACTTTGCTCCAACGTTTAATCAACAGCAAAAGCTGCTTATTGCTTTGTGCCACAGAATACAATTTGGTTTTATGGAGAGATTCTTGCACTCAAGTTACTTACTGCTGTAGTTACTCTGTAGGAGCTATTGTGTACTCGGCCATAGCTCATAACCCAGGGTGGGCATCAGAGCCCTGTTGATTGACAGAGGAGATGTTGATATCATTACAGTGTTGACTGTATTCCATTATTTCTTAACTGTAGGATGTCTGGTGCCACAGTTATGGTAAATCTTTCTTTGGCATCCAACTTTGAAATAAACCTGAGGCCACTGCGAAAATAACAGTAGGTATTTGTTTTAAACAGAAGACTTGGTTTTTTTCTTTTTCAATAATTGTATTCTATTTTTAGGATTTTGAATTAGACTATCACAGGCTGATGCATAATTTGGTAGGACACAGTAGGACTGTGCCAAAAGTACATGCAAATCTTAGTAATTTGAGAATAATTGATGATCAGTTTTTATCTGTTTTGAAACTCAGAGAAGAGGTAGATTGTCTTCAACATAGCAAATTAATTCTGTAGGGCATGCTTCCATTTAAAAAAGATTTTAAAAGGGTCAGAACCTTTCCTGTGTGTTTCAGGAAACCTCCATGAAGGCACTTGAAGGCCTTGTGTTTGGATCAGGGGGCACTCTTTGTAGCACAGTGAAGGCCAGCAGTTTGGTGGGGTAAGAGTTAGTTGCTCTTTTTGCTCAGGGACCAAAATAATCCAGTGTCAAGCAGGGTCTCCCAGCTTGTCCTGGAGCTGTGTCCCTGGTAACCCAGGCTCCTGGTAGAGTAGTTTTGGTAATCCAATGGAGACACATGGAGAGGCAGAGGTAGCCTCATCGTACCAGCACTTGCCCCTTGCAGACAGGGGTGAAGGCACCACCAGCCAGCCACAGCAAGTTTAAGCTTCTGTGGCACTGTGCTCCCACTCAGCAGTCTCAACATGCCTTTCCCTTCCAGCTGAAGAGCACCAGTGTGCCTCCAGCATCGGTGCCTTAGCACACCCCAGCTGCAGAGGAGGTCAGCCTCACCCCCATGGAAAGTCATCAGAGCTTGGGCAGGAGAGAGGAGGTGTTAAGCCCTTCTGGTCCAGGTACTCAACAGCTGAGGGGGCAACTTACTGAGTTGGTCTGACTGGTCTGGGGCAGGGAGTGAAAGGCCCACAGGGTCAGTATTCCTGGCCAATAAGCCATAGCAGCACAGGGGGATGAGGATGCACCCTCCCTGGAAGTCCCAGCTGGAGCCAAGGTGGCCACAGCGTGCTGCACCAAGGAGAGCACGTTTTTGATGTTTTTTTATGACCTCCTCCAAGAGTGACCAGCTGTTAGTGTCTGTCACTGGGGCACTAAGGTGGCAAAATCATCTCAGGGGAAACATTGGTGTTCTTTGCAAGTGTTTGGGTGCTAGTGGTGCTGCAGGAGTGGGTGGTGGGATGCAGTCACAGCTTGTGCTTCATAGTGTCATAGAATGGTTTGGGTTGGAAGGGACCTTTCAAGGTCATCTGGCTCAAGCCCCCTGCAGTGAGCAGGGATGTCTACAACTAGAGCAGGTTGCTCGGAGCCCCAGCCAACCTCACCTGGGATAGTTCCAGGGATGGGGCATCGGCCGCCTCTTCCTTGTTCTCCATTTCAGGAGTGGGGTATGGCCAGCAAAGCCCACCAACACCTGCCTGTCTCACCCACTGACCCAGCAGGTGTAGATGTGCTCAGCCAGGAGGCTCACACAAGTGCCCCTTGAACGTCTCTGCTGTTCCTCAAGTGAAATGTTGCATTCACTGCTCACTTTGGGATGTGGCTCGGCTGGTCAGTACCAGCCTCCGACTGCAAGCTGTCACTGCCTGTACTTACACTGATAGTATCTTCTGCTATTAAAAAAGTCATCTTTTTTTCTCAGATAAAATAGGTTTATTAAGTCATTATGGCCCTTTATAGTGCCTGAGAAGAAAAGTAAATTCATCATCAACTAATGTGAATGCTAAAATGTTATTTTTTTCATTATCATTCTTATTTTAATGTACAGATTGCATGTTCTCCATTTTCATGCTCTACCCTCAGTACTACTATGAGTTATCATAAACTTTTTAAGCTGTTCCATGACTTAAAACCCCACCCTGGTCTATTTGTACCCGTTTGCAAGTCGGACTTTCACATCTCAGTGCTAATAGAAACCCAGGTTCTTTAGTTTGTACTTCTCGGCCAGCTGCATGTTACTATTTTTGGCATTGCTATTTTTGTGAACGTTTACTGGTCTGTGAATTTCCCTTGCAGAATTTGAAATGAACTTTTATTTCATCACTGTCGAACTTCCTGACATTCAAAAGATTGTGGATTGCTCTTCATTGCACAAACTGACATTTTGTATATAGATGTACAACGGTGAAGTTCTGCTTTAATAGTTAATGTTCATCCTTAACTCTGCTAGATCAAACATTATGAATTCCTGAGCAAGAAAATTGAAACTTCATTATTTTAGTAATCTAACACCCTAAGTGAATTTTGTATTTCAAGGATACAATAAAAATGAATATATCTATTTTAATATTGAATGACTGTCCATTGTAATTTTTTTTCCAGCTTACAGTGACACTTTTCTCACAGATTCACAACTACTGGTTTTATCTTTAAATTATTTTTTCAGCACACTGCATTTTTCTGTTACATTGATTTTGGAAGGAATTTCTGTAAGTAAAAAACAAAAAAAAAAGCATTTAATTCAGCACTAGTGGAGCAACTCCTTTAAATTTAGGGACTGGCCAAGGCAGTTTTACTCCTATCAAACTTACACCAGTTCTTGTGAGATGAGGAAAAAAAAAAAAAGAACGTGGTTCTGACATTCTTGGGATGTTATTCCAAATTTTTCTAAAGATCTGCAATCTGCTCGTGATTCCCAAACATATTTCGTAGGCTTTTCCTTCTGCAAACCTGTGTGGTGCGAGATGTACTAGCATGAAATATTCTGTCCTCTCAGATCATTCATTTGAAAAGGGGAAATGAATGAAAATTGTTACAACACCGAGCACTGCGCCAGCAGCTCGGCTCTTCCAGGTATCCCTGTAGCTACCGAGTTCTACAAGTAGGTCTTTAATGTGAAGGTTGTACCCTAAAGACATCGGTGCTTCTTTGTTCCTTCATGCAGAAGTGCTTGTCAGGTACGTCTGGGAGGGTGGCTGAAGATCCGTCCTAGAGCAGACAGACCTGCAGGATTTTTCTGGGTTTGATAAAGTGGGTTTGTAACCGTGCAATCACTTTTACTCCGGATGATATCACAAGTTACTGAAGTTTATAAATAAAAAGTGGATTTGTTTGAGATTTCCTGAAAGGGGCACGTTTCTGAGTGAGCTTCTCCTGGGGGTCTGAAACTTAGTTTGGGAGGGAGAGGGTTGCCAATAAGACCTCCTAACACTAGATTTTATAGTACTTGGTTTTGCACTAGGTGCTGTCTCAATGTTACTTATATTACACTCTTTTAAAATTGAGACATCAATTTATGTGTGACATATGCTCAATTCATATGAATAGAGCTATTTTAACTGTCAGACTGTAGAAAGTGAGGGATTTTCCTGTTACGTACACCAGCCTGCATACCCCGGTTAGTCACGTCCCAATACCCACAACATACCAGGAAAATAACCTCATTACAAAAACACACCTTAAAACCATGCTTTTAAGGGAAAGTATTGTTACCCTGAAGTTATTGCCTGTGTTTATAAATAGTAGTAAGTACGAAGGTTTATATAGCAGCATATAAAAATTAGAAACTGTTCGATTTTCATTTGAAAGCAAAGAATTAAGCTGTAGTTGGGATTTTTATCATCATATAAACCCGTGTTGTGCCTACGTATCCTGTGCATCAGGCTTGCCAGGGACCCCGGGTACCGAGGTTGTGTGAGTACATCATTTCTAAGAGCAGAAATGTGCTTGTCTTCACAACTATTTACCGCAAAATAAGTAACCAAAAGAAGCCTAAGCTTCAGCTGTCCCTGCTTGCAGGATTCTGTCTTGCTAAAGATACTGTTAAACCAGTTTTGACGTTGATGTGTTGGTTTGCATTTCATTTTTTCCCCCCAAACCGCAGCTATGAGTAGAGCAAAGTGTAAAAGTCTAGGTTCTGGCCGTGGGGAGTGTAGAAGACGGTAAACCCCCTGTGCTAACTTTCGACAGTGACTTCTTTCCTATCAGCCCACCTTTCCAGCTACCTCTTTCTCCCAAATAGTTCAGCCTCTAACCTCCTACAGGCAGCAAATCCTTCCCTGCCTCATTTCCACCTTGAATCATCTCTTCTCTCGACCTCTTTTTAGGCTGCCTTCTAAAAAACCGCAGCCTTCGTCGCAGGCTCCCGCGAAACGGGCACCGCAGGTGACTGCGGCGAGGGCAAAGCTGCGCGGCAGCTTCAGCCTGCCACCGGCACCGGCGCTCGCTGAGCTGGGGACCGAGGGGAGGACTGAGGCGGGGGTCGGCTCCGCTCCGGGGTGGTTCCGCTCCGGGATGGGCCCCGATGTGCCCCGGAGGGAGTCCCGCACACCCGCCCGCTCCCCACCGGGCTCCCGGCACCGGCTGGAGGTCGCAGCTCTCCCGACCCCCTCCAAAAACCGAGCGAGATGAGATGGGATGCGATGGGACCGGATGGGACGGGACGGGACGGGACGAGGGGGGACTTCTGCCACCTCTTCCTAAAAGCAGCCCGCGCTTCCAGGAATGCTGGAGTTGGAAAAAGGGAGCGGGACGCCCGAGGAGGTTCCTCGGGCAGCGGGCTGGGTGGGAGGTGAGTTTGGAGGGCTTCGGCTGGTGAAGAGGAGGTTTTACTCTGGAAAGGCGATTGTTTGCCTCTAATCCTCAATTATGAGGATTTAAAAATAGTATTAGAGGGGCAATCTGTTCTGCAACTTCTCGGAAGAAATAATTGTTGATTTAGATAAGCGCTGATCCCCTCAGCGCTTGATGAAGACGTTAATTTATGGCTGTCTAGCAGTTTATGGCTGTCATTAGATTTTCAGCTTTGTCTCTCTTCGAAATGTATCTTTCTTTTTATTTTAATCCGAGACAATTATGTAAGAAAACGGTTACGTTTGATCTAAAATGCATCATTTTCCTATAGCATTTCAAATTATTCACAGATCATAGTTCTTATGTGCGCATATATGAATTTAAAAATACAGCAGTAAAGTGCTTGAAACAGACCATAAATTTGCTTCATATTTTATTACACGTCTCTGAATCAGGTTGAGAGGACAAGGGCAACTAGGGGCTTGGGGAAGGATTTAACCCTTCCAGGGGCTGGCGAGCCAACCAAGGCAGAGCAAACCAGTCCGGAGCATTTCGGGGGAGGGGGCGGAGGGTGACACCGACCAGGGGACATGGGGCTGGCTGCACCTCTTGGCTCGTTTAGCAGATGTCCCTTCTGTTGCTCGAAGTCCCGGGATGGCACCGTGCAGGAGCGGCTTAACCCCTGCCTAAAGCAATCTCAGGGTATCCCAGGGAGCCGGCATTCAGCCTCCGCCGGGCTCCGCCAGCCCCACAGCCCCCGGGGGCGGCTCCGCGGAGCCCGGCCCGACTTCCCCAAGTTTTGTCCGTCTCGGGCAAGGAGCTGCCGCAGCCCCGGGGTCCCTTCGGCCTGCTGGCAGCGGGTGCAACCGAAGTTACAAGTGATCCTGGAGAGAGCCGCGAAGTCCTGGATCGTTTGTTTTACCCCCAACAGTCCCCCCTCCGCCACCACCACCAACCAAAAAAAGAAGTGGTAATTGCTGTAAAGTTTCCGAGCACGTGGATAATTTACTTTGACTGCTGCGTTTTAATTAAAAGCAAACTTATTTATGTTTCCGATGTTTATGTTAAGCGATTTAATTACGTTTTGAAGCAGCGTCGGTCTTTTTTTTTTTTTTTTTTTACCCCTTCCACCCTAAATCACATTTTCATTAAAGGTTTTAATAAGAAAACTCACTTGACCACTATTCATTATCTAGTCCCCTCCATGCACACAAGTTCACTTACCCATTCATTTATTCACTTACTCATTCCAGCAGATCCGCTGCAACTGCTGCTAGCAGGGATGTGAACACTCATAATTATTTGTCAAAGTCTGGAAAGTGTATTATCCCTTCTTCTAGTGGTAATTAGTTACCATAGCATCTAATACGTAAATGTGCCCAGAGCACACCATTAACAGTTAAGCGGAGGATTCAATTTAACACATGATTATATCTTTCATAAGTCATTACATTAGGAAAGCCAATGTCACTCATGCTGGGACAATTTCAGGCTCTGAGCCGGGGTAAGGGAGCGGCGGGGCAGAGGGAGGCTGGGGGAGAGCCCGGCTCGGCTGGAACCGGGCAAGAAGGTCTTCTGAAGGGGGGGCGCGCTCCTTTCTGCTGAAGTGATCTATCAAGCGTTAAGAGGGGCGGGGGAGGCTC
>NW_008585061.1:0-13995 GCF_000691845.1 Merops nubicus
TTAAGTTGTGCCAGGGCAGGTTTAGATCGGCTATTGGGAAGAATTTCTTTACTGAAAGAGTGGTGAGGCTCTGGAATGGCCTGTCCACGGAGGTGGTGGAGTCACCATCCCTGGAAGTGTTCAAAAAACGTGTGGACATGGTATTTCAGGACATGGTTTTGTGGCCATGGAAGTGTTGGGTTGATGGTTGGACTCTGTTATCTTAGAGGTCTTTTCCAACTTTAATGATTCTATGATTCTATGGCTGAAAATTTATCTGGTGCATGACTGAACTGCAACATCTCCTGTCCTGTTGTGGCTGCGTAAATGATGGTAAAGAGGCTGGGGGGCCTTCAATGAAAGGATGCTGTGAAGTGAGCTGACAGCTGGACAAGTTGTTCTGGGGGAAAGCAGTGAGTGTGGCTTGCAGGCTGTGGGTCGGATGCTGTAGGCTAGATAACAGACTGTGTGTGGATTTGGTTTCCTAATCCTGTGCTCGCTGTGGGAGACTGTGTATTGGTAGCCAGCATTTATACCTCTGTTGTCTCAGCTAGAGTTATCCTGGACTGTTGCTTCTTCGTTAGACATAAATTGCTATAGAGACTTCGTTTAATTTTTTTATTTCATACTGGATGTAAATCTGACTCTTTGGGTCAGATGTGGTATGGACAAAGCTATAGGTAGTTCAGGTACACATTTTCTTAACTGCAAAGAAATTAATTACTGTGTTACTGTGTGCCAAGAAAATGTGTTTCCATTTTGAAAAAGCTGCTTTCTGAAAAGTGCTTGGAAAAAGGAACTCTCAGTCAGCTAAAGCTGACTAAGGAAATAACAAAAAGCAAGAGTTTACGGCCACCAAGTATCATCTAGGTTTGGATACATGTGCTGTTATTTCTTACATTGTTTCATATCTATGTGAAATGTATTAACTGTAATGTAATTACAGCATATATATTTATATATATATATGTATTTATATACCTTGTTGTTATACCTTTAGCCCTTTAAATACTGAAAGTTATGCATAAAGTTTACCTGCTTGTACATAACGTGAAAACCTTTTGTGAATGGTATATTCTCAATAACAGAGGTTTTTCTATCTTGTTCTCCAAACACTTTAAAGAGATGGAGGAGCTGGCCGAGCATGGTACTTTCTTGCCTTATAATATGCAAGGACTGACAGATGAGCAAATCGAAGAACTGAAGTTGAAGGATGAGTGGGCAGAAAAGTGTGTACCAAGTGGTGGAAGTGTCTTCAAGAAGGATGAAATTGGGCGAAGAAATGGGCACGGTAAATTAGATGTAGATATTTGTTACTTTCCTTGGGGACACAGATAATCTGTAATATAACAGGGAACTTAAAAACCATAATTCATAATTCATAAATCATAATCCTTTCACTTTTACCTCACTGTCCTGGAAGAAGTAAAAAAGCAAGGAGATGCTAAATATACGTTTGATTTCAGGCCAGCATGTTAGCTGGATTGTGTTTATTTGATAATTACAAAAATCATCCTCTGTATAAACTGTATGAAAGGCAGTCATAGATTTATTAAGTAGTAGCTATTTCAGGAACCTGTTTTCACAACAGATTAGCCAAACTGTCAGTTACACACATAAGTCTTCTCCCTTGGACTAGGACCTGCCATAACGTTGACGTAAAAGCCTAAATAGTAGCGTGTATCTTCAGTGCCTATGCTGTGTAACTTTGCAGCTATAGTACTCTGAAGTACACTACAAAGATAAGTAAACAGTTATCAGAAGCAAGTTTGACTGTTCCACTTGAATTTGTTTTCCCTATTTGTAAATTTATACTTGAGTACTGTTTTTCTCTGGAGGCTCCAAGATAGATTAACAGCTTGTTTTCATAATATTTCTCATGATTTCTTACTCACTGCGACTCAGACTTACTGAACTCAACTCCTGGCACTCTTTCTAAGTCCAGCCAGGTGGTTGTGCCTCAGCACAAGCACCACTCCATAGCTGAGAGCATGAGGAGTGGTTGCACAGAAGAGACTGTGATGGTTTTCTTGCTGTCTGTCCCTGTACTCTTGACACCACGTCAGCCCTTGTGGGGTCAACAGCCTTTTAGATGTTCATTGCAGGGCAACTAAGTTAAGGAGGAGTCTTTGAACAATTTAGTCTTAACTTGTCATACACAAATGGCTTACACCAAGAGTCTTATTTTGGGGAAAATAATTCTAACACAACACATTGCCCAATCAAATTTAAGCCTTTGCTGAACTTGATTAAGAGCTTATATTACAGCAAAATGTTTTCCTTCCTAACTGTGTTCTCGGAAATGTTTAATTTGCTACAATGTCTTGTCTTGTATGTAGGCATGTGGACAAAGCCTGTACAACTTGTAGCTGTACTCTGGCATTTGTTTGTTAGCTGAAGGACAGCTTTGTAACACTAACAAATTTATAATATCGAACAGTGCATAAATGTGGGCCAAACTACATACCATCAAATGATGCATTTAAGTGTTCGGCTGTGAATATGATTTAATGGGATTGTTTGTAGTTGAAGAGGGCTTTTTTTAACAATAAAATAGCTATTATATGAAATGCACATTATATTTGCAAAACTGCATCTGATGTTAGATCAAGATTTTAATTAGAAAAAAGTCAGAAAACTCCAAGCTGTTGTCCCCACTTAAAGCATATCTGCCAGTACAGCATGGGAAAGAGAGTCTCTTGGTTTTGGTTGTGAGGAGTATGAGATTATGGCTGTTGCTTTCTACTCAGTACTTTTGTCCCAGATGAAGTTCCAAATACCAGTCAAATGTCTTCGTGGAAAAATAAGTTTGGGTCTTCCATGAGAAATACTGTTTTGTTTCTTAAGTTAGTAAGAAATATGGCAATGAACTATCAAGCTGGGAGACTGCAATTTAGTAATGTCTGTCTTGCTTTGTGATTTAATGTTTCATTTGCTTACAGTATAGAATAACCTGGACAGGTCATTTGCTTGATTTCTTTATAGTACATGTGGGCTACTAAATACATGTCTCTTATTTTTAGCTCCAAATGAAAAAATGCAGCAAGTTATAAAGAAGACAATAGAGGAAGCCAAGGCATTAATCTCTAGGGTAAGTCAACTGAAGTGGCATGTGGTATTTGGGACGTTCTGAATAGGTGCTATATAATTGGGCAGCTTAAGAAAAAATCAACTTTTTTCCAGACAATTTTTGAGTAATATCATGAAGCAATGTGTATAGTCTATTAAAAACTGACATTTTTGTTAATGATTTCCTCATGGCTTTTGGCAAGCTAGTTCAACAAGTTAAGGAATCAGATACTAAACTCCAAGTGAATGCTGGCAGCTGATACCACACTGAATGATTAAGTCACATTTAATTTTATTCATATGATCTTAATTTGCTATTGATGCATTCTTTAGGTGAATGTTTGTCATGTTTTCTGGTGAAAAATTAACTGTGTTCTGTGATGTTCTTGGAGTAAAATAACTTTTGCTCGTTAACATGGTCTTCTGAGTTTTATGTATAATTAATTGAAAAACATGTTCTAATCTCTTAGATTAGGCCTTTGTTTTACAAGCTCTTGGACTCATGCTCAGTCCCAATGAGTTTGTGTACTTGGAGATACGTATGAGGGTATGCCCTGATGGGACTATGGTCTCAATTATTCAGCTTCACTTTACCAAATCTTTAGGTGCTTTGTATTGTGTGTTAGCTTTCTTATGACTTTGAAACACAAATTAAGTAGTATTTATAATCTGATTTCTTTTTTGTAAACATCTGCAAGTCATTTTCTTCTCTGCACCCTTGCAGTTTTGGGAACTAGTATGTGTGGAACTTTAAAACAACTTTAAACCAGTTATGCCAGTAGGTAATATTATTGATTTTGTGGTGTTGCCTGTGCACTTAAGTTGTCCTTCTTGGCTGTTTCATTGCTGGTCAGTGGGGTG
Organism: Merops nubicus; assembly: GCF_000691845.1. Classification (NCBI taxonomy): domain Eukaryota; kingdom Metazoa; phylum Chordata; class Aves; order Coraciiformes; family Meropidae; genus Merops; species Merops nubicus. The sequence continues at coordinate 3,910 of NW_008585061.1, forward strand.
AGCAGCTCAGTGATTCCAGAGGCGCGTGGAGGCGAGCGGAGGAGCTGCCCCGTCACTGGGCAGCACAGCAGCCCAGCTGTTCTGAGTCACAGCAAAATCATGCAAAATGAGAGATGTTGCAGATTAAAACTGCTAGACTAAAAAGATTTTTTCCAGATGGACTTTTTTTTTCCCCATTGGACCACATCTCATCAGCTCTTTTTCTAAATCCTGAGGAAATAAATGATCTGTAGTCAAAAATACCTGCAGATCTGGTCTCTACTTTGCAGGTCTGCCAGGGTGAAACTTTGAACTATATACCATATTGTCATTTACAATAAAAAGTTCCAAATTGCCACAGTGCATGCTGACTTGCTCTCGAAATTACTGCCGTACATTGTTGAACAAAGTTAAGGATATTTTGGGAGGTAGTTTGTTAGGTTCATCACTTTATAATTAGGAAAATGAAGAAATATGTGTGTGCATTTAAAAAAAAAAAAATTGTCATCCTGAGACTGAGAAAGCAGTTGTACTTGCCAGTTAACTTGTTTAAGACTGTCCACAAGGAGGCAGCATTCTCTCTTTTTTATAAGCCTTGTAACTTAAAATATTAGAACTGTTAAATCCATAAGCACAAAACTTCTTCTTCCCTTCCAGATGCATCTTGTTATTTGTCTATCCATTGCGGTAGGGTTTGGAATGATCTCAAGTATTTGATCTTGCAGATCTCTGCATAAGCTGTGCAATATGCCAAGCTTTACTCTTCTGCTCACATGTGCTCTATTTTTTTCCTCAAGTTTTAGGCCCCTTCTCAAGCCCTCGCTTGGATTCTACTGTTTTGAGTCTTCTTTGTGAATCACAAGTACTTGGAACAAAAGACTCCCCATCCAGTTTCTGTGGTTATAGGTGGTTCAGGTGTACCTGTTGAATGTCTGTGTTCCACAGATCTTTGTTACTAAATGCCTCCTGCGCAATTTAGTGACATATCTTTTGGTTTTTTTTTTGTTTTTCCCTCCCCTGCCCCATTCCCCAGTGTAAGCAAGCAAAATGGAGGGGATGAAAGCGTAGTGGTACATTCAGAAACCAATATTCAAACAGGAAAATCTGTGCTTCTGGTGTCTTTGTGCAGCCACTTGGCCTGGCTTAGATATCCCATTGTTGAATCTTTGAACTGAGGACAAAGCAAAATCTGTCTCTGTTTTTTTTTTTTTTTTAAATTGCCACTCGTCCCTGCCTGTATTTCAGAAACAAGTTCAGGCCAACGTGTGCGTCACTATGGAGATGGTGAAAGATGCACTGGACCAGCTCCGGGGGGCTGTGATGATTGTGTATCCAATGGGATTGCCTCCGCATGACCCAATCACAATGGAGTTTGAAGATAAAGAAGAATTGTCAGGGACCCATGTATGCAGTAATGTATTTGGATTATTTGTACTGCCAGGGTTGAATATGTGCTGTTCTCTTCTCCATTTTATCAATGAAGTTTGTTTTCATTTGCATGACGGATTTTGTTTAATATTTTTGTCTGATAGTTTATATAAGAGCATACCAGTAGCTTAGCTAGAAGTTAGATGAGTTTATTTCCAATGTTACATACAAAATTCAGGTAAGTCTGGGACTCATTTTAAATAGTTTGTCATTTTTATCTAATGCCAGTATTGCACATGTATTGCCCAAAATGTTTATGTTAGGTTAAGATTGAATGAAATATGAATGAAAATGCTGCAGATTAGTATAAGGAGAAAAATATAGCAAAAGTATAGTGTAAAATGACACTGGTCTTTCTGTTAGGAATTCCAGAAATATCTTTCCAGAAAATTTTTCTGTTTTAAAAACCAAAACAAAACGGGGGGGAGGGAAACGAGCCACAACAACAACAACAACAACAACAACAACAACAAAAAACCAAAAACAACACCATACCAAACAAAACCGAAACCCTAAACTAACACCCTCCAACACTTCACCTTGTTTGTTGATCTGCCACAGGCTGGACTTGAAGTTATAGCGGAATCAGAAGCACAATTATGGTGGGCAGGAAAGGAGTTGAATAAAACAAAGTTGCTCTCTGACTATGTAGGCAAAAATGAGAAAACGACCATCATTGTCAAGATACAGAAAGTAAGTGTTGCTTGGAGATTTCTTTACGAGTTTTTCACCTTTGATTGTCTCAGTCTTTGTGGAAGAGAATTGTCCCTAAGTTTATAGAATGGATTAGAGTAGTTCTGGCCTGAGTGTCTCGAAACTGCACCTATTTTAAGGTTTGTAACTTTCTAAGTTTTTCTTTAGTAATTCCTTTGCCTGTCAGTTAAATACTTTAGTTGCTATTACTTGCTCCATAGCACTTTTCTAAAGTACAAGAACGAAGTATTTAAAAATAGATGAAATGCAAACTGAAAAGTTTAAAAAAACCTCAGCGGGCTCTCAGTTCCGTCTTGGTGCAAAGCACTGAGCAGACCCAGTCATGCAGTCTGCCCAGTTTTCTCATGGTACTTGCGAATGTTCTTCTGTCCATATTCTGGCCTTTAAAAAACAGTCTTAATGTTTTGTGTTTATGTGGAGTGGATGCCTCTCATCCCCATTTCAGTCTGTTCTGTGTCTGAAAGACAGTGTCTTTAACTTAGTAATTTTCTGCCTGTCATGCCCTTAGTTTCTTGATGGCATGTCCCCAAACTGTCTCAATCACCTTGGAAATGTAGACACACATCTTCTTTGAGATGATGGAGGTTATGGGAGAGCTCTTCCAAAGTGTTTGATGAGAACTTGCTGTGTGCTAGAAGGCAGAACAAGCTGCTGGGCCTGTGTCACCCAGTCATGTTGTCTGCAGCAGCTCACCCAAAGTTGCCAGCTGAATGTTTTTTAAGAAATAAGACTTGCCGTTGTCAGAGTTGTCAGATGAGGTGAAACAGATGAGGCCTTCTGTATTAATTGTGACCGCAGATCTGAGTCATCCTCTGGAGTAATGAGCTAAAATGAAGCAAAGATCTCCTGTTCTTCCTCAGTTTATAGACCTGATGCTTCAGCAGAAGCCAGTCATTAAGTGTATACTGGTGTCTGATGCAATGGCCATGCTCTTGCAATATCAGAATTAGCACCAAGCTACTGGGACTGTTCATTATTTTTTGGACAAAATGACTTCGTACAAACTGTGCAGTTGTTTTTGTCTTCAGTGAGAATGCCGTACTCAAGGGAAGAATGTTTGGGGTTTCAATTCATTTTCAGAGCTTTGTCAGAAGGTGCTTGCCATGTTCATGTGTTTATATATCTCTCTGTATAAAATCACATTCAGAGGGTTCTTTTGTCAATGTCAGATATTTCAGAGTACTTACCCTTAGCTCAGAATTATTCTGGAGCTGCGTTTCAGTTTCCTGTCAGTGAGAGCTTCTCTGCCACAGAAAGCATTAATGTTTTTGGCAGATCTTATAATCTGCAGGTGTCTGTAATAGAATTCATCAAAGATAAGTCAAGTGATTTATCTGTTTGTCATTTAGAAGACCAGAATTGTTTTCTTCTTCATATCAGGGTGACTGAAAAATTGTGTGACAACTCAACATTCACTGAAGTACAGGCTCCCAGGAACATTGTCCTTACCGTTTAATTAGTTGAGGGAACTCTTCAGAGAATGCAAAGTATTATGGTGATTTTCTATCTGACAAGAGATCCCTGCATTCTTGAGTTAGAGAGCTAAATTAAACCACCTCAGACCCTCTTTGTTCCAGAGAGGATTCACCATCTCCATTCAAACTATCTGTTTGCTATTGTTGACAGTAGCTGTCATCAGCTATTTTCTACTGTGTGCATCATTTCTTCCATGAGGACAATTGCCTGGAAAAAAAAATAAATTTCTTTTATTTGTAGTAACAAATAAAACTTCTTTTATTTATAGTGTTTTGTAACTGCCATTCTTCCTGGCATACGACTTTATGAAATTATATGCCATCTTGAGTCTGTATTAGCAGGGGAGCTGGAGATGGATGGGCCCATCCTGAGACATCTAGAGTGATCTTAAACCAGAGAGATTTATTATGTCTTTTAGAGCAGAAGTTTAAGTAAAATAGACTCAATCCTGTTTGCAGCTTCCATTGATATTCACAAAATTGATAGCATGATTCAGATGCTGAGATGAAAAAACAATTCTCACTTGAATGCAGCAGAAGTTCCTCAACATCTATTTTCCTGTCCTGAGGGACCTTATTAAATTTGAGAAATCCTATTTTCTGAAGGAAGATTTTGCTATCTTTGCAGAGCAGCTTCTCTTTTGTATTGCAAATGCCGTCATAAATAAAATTTACGATTTCCCTTTCAGAAAGGACAAGGAGCTCCAGGGCGTGAACCTCTGATTAGTCACGAAGAGCAAAAACAGATGATGCTGTATTACTACAAAAGGCAGGAGGAACTTAAGGTAACAGGGTCTTCTGACTGTAAGTGAGCTGTGCACTAACCACGGGTCACGTTTGTTGCTGCCTTCTTAACCTGTCCCTTCTGTTTACAGAAACTGGAAGAGGATGACGACGACTCATTCCTGAACGCTGAGTGGGCAGACAACCATGCCTTGAAAAGGCAATTTCATGGTGTGAAGGACATCAGATGGGGGCCAAGATGAAGCTCTGCAAACACCATTTTGCCTCTCAAAGCTGTTTGGTTGATACGCTTGTTTGCAACGAGAAGTTGTGTTGTGTGCAGTAGAGTCCTCTGATGGAAGCTGAAATTGTCACTTCCGTAGCAAATGCCTGTTTCAGCCTTAGGTTTTCAATAAACGTTTACATTTCTGTGTAGCTGTAGCAGCACTTGTCTCTACAAACAGAGGAATCAATCCTGTTGAAGTTCATTTTATTAGAAACTTGTAATTTGAATACTGAAATATTAACCCATTTCATAGATAATATATCTAGTACATATGCAGTAGAATGTTTGGTCATGTTTTGAGTGGTCTTTACACTTTCTTCCTGATTCTTGCACTTCTTTTAGATGGTGTTTTCTGTAGAAAGTAGTTTATTTTATAAGAAATCAGTTTTCCCAGGCTAATCCAATAAAAGTTAGTGATGTTTATATGCTTGTTTGCATTTCAACATAGCTAACTACAAACTATAATTTTTAAATGAGTTGACCTCTTAACAGTTGTTTAAATGAAGTATTTTTAGATAAACCCAAATAAAAAAAATCCTTGTGGGATGCTTAATTTTCATTCTTCTGGTTTACTTTTCATTGACTTTGGAAGCCAGCCTATTGACCTCGTTCAGTTTAACAAGCTGACAGCCATGATGCTTTCACATAAAGATTGACAGAAATCTGTATACAAAAATAAGCATCATTTGCAATTAGATTGGATACAATAAACCCAAGTTTATTAGAGCAAGATCTCTAATAAGGAAGTGTTTCTAAGGTTATGAATAGATTAGAAGTATTTAGTTTCTAACAAATCTGCATTTGAAAATGAAAAATCATTAAATTTATTGGAGAATGTTTCCATTATAGGCTTGATGTTTAGGATCCTGTTACCTTTTCTAAGATGTATCTTCAGTCAGTTCTGGGTGCAGGATTAACAAAGGAAATGCTAGCAGATTTGAAGCAAATGTGTCTGGTTTTGAAGGGAGGATTCTGATTTAGGGTAGCATGTGACTAATGGATAATTATCTCTTTAGAATTATCTGTGTAGATAATTAGAAACAAGCTGCTCGAGTTTTACATGTTTAGACTTCTGTGTCCTTAAAGGAGATGCTTTTCTATGGAGGCAGATTTGCATCCTCGCCAGGTCGCTGAGCAGTGGAAAGCCAGGGTGCCCTGAAAATTCCACGTGAGGATCAACTGAGTGTTTAAAAAGAGGTGAACTGCTGTGGGCACTTGGCCAACAACCAGAATGATCCTTGGTGGTCTTTGTTCACACCCCAGAGCAGTTGCAGGCAGGTGTGAGCTAGGGCAGCTGTGAGCTCTCACCTGCTCAGTTCTGCAGCATGGAAAGGCAAAGCAGCTAAGGACATGGGATTCGTAGTCTGCAATCAGCTTAAGCACACGAAGCTGCCCCTGCACACATCTGCTTCCTTCCCACCTGAGCCAAAACAGATCCCGTTCACAAACTATGTCAGTCTCAAGAACAGGCAGTTGCTCATCAACACGTAGTTTTAACTCAAATTTTGATGTGAAATATTTTTTGCAGGTGCCATACTATGGCACTGGGGTGCTAGGGCTGCTCAGCAGCTCTGGAAGTCTGATGGGTTACGTTTGCTCTCTGAAGTTACACACACGTTTGATGTTATTCATAGATAGTTTTTTTTCCTTATTCATGCCCTAATCCTCATGTCAGGAGGGTTTAGCAGCAGCGACACTTGAAAAGACAAACGTCTGGGAGATTATCAGCCAGAAGCTTCTTGCCTTGCCAAACCTGCCGGTGCAACAAGATGAAAGTAAATTCTATGGTCGTTGACCGTCCCCTAAAAATACCTGGCTGTGGCTCTCCAGATTCACAAATCTCAATACTTCTAGCTTAAATCTCTCTGCTTGAGTCACTGTAAAATAACAAAGAGAAAGTGTTTTGCTAGTCATTTTTTGACAATGAAAAAATCGTCACTTTCTATAAATGTGGTTGAAAGTTAAACTGAAGTGTTTGTTGAACTTGCAGCTGGAAGATTGAATACAGAAAACAATGCCTTTCAGTGAACCATTAATGGTGCTTTTACTTCCATCACTGATTCTTATAAGAAAGTTTGGAGTCTGGTAGTTCTACTTGAATATCAACTTTATACTAACATGTTTTTTTTTTAAAAAAATATGTGGGATTTTTCTAAGTTGTAAAATTTTAAATATTTTATATTTTAAAAGTACTTGGAATTATTTATGTGGCAAGAAAATAGAGCACATTTTAAAAGAACACTGTTCTACCACTTCACCAGTAGAAAATCAATGCCCTGTACAGCTCTTCAGAGATTTTCAATGATTCACAGAGCTGAAAGCTTTTTTCCTAATGTGCTCCTTTCCTGTCACCAAAGGGTGGAGTGAAGAAAATCTGAAAATAATTAATTCCTTAATATCACTGGCATGTCAGCCTGCAGTGGTGTAGTGAATGCTCTTGAACCACAACTGGGATTCAGAGCACTCAGTGAAAAAAAAAAATTATAAAAGTGATTGATTTATTACCAGTTGTTAGTCACCCAGCTGCAGCACCTGATCAGTCCTAACAGTTTGTAAGAGGCCTGGGTTGCTAGAGATGTTTCCATGGCTTTCAAGGGCACTTCTTTAAGGGTAAGTACTGGGAACATATTCATCAATGACCTGGAAGAAGCATGGAGCTTGCCCTCCTGGAGTTTGCTGATGACACAAAATGGGGAGGAGCATCTGACACAGCAGAAGGCTGTGCTGCCATCCAGTGAGACCTGGGCAGGCAGAGAGTGGAGTGGAGAGGAACGTGATAAAGGTCAACAAGGGCAAACATAAAGTCCTGCACCTGGGAAGGAATAACCCCGTGCACCAGCACAGATTAGGGGTTGACCTGCTGGGAAAGCAGCTCTGCAGAGAAGGACCTGGTGGGCAGCAAGTTAATTTTGAGCCAGAAATACAATCCTGTGGCCAAAATGCATTAAGAAGAATGCAGGCAGCAGCTCAAGGTTCTCCTCCCTCTCTATTCTGTCCTAGTGAGCCCACATCTGAAGCACTGTGCCCCCATTTCTGGGCTCCCCAGTTCAAACGAGACAGCCAACTACTGGAGAGAGTCTAACAGAGAAGTCTCCTTTTCTGAAGACTTTCAAAACCTGCCTGGATGTGTTCTTGTGCAACCTGCTCCAGGTGAACCTGCTTTAGAAGAGGGGTTGGACTAGATGTTCTCCAGAAGTCCCTTCCAACCCTCTGACTGTGTGATTCTCTGATTCTACAGATATAAAACCTCTCCCCTGCAGTGCTCTCCGTATGGCCAATTATAAATATGCTTCCAAAAAAATCAAATTACTATTTATAATTTAATGACTTAGGGTTTTTTGCTCATTTGTTCTCCCTTTTCCAGCAAAGTTCTAAAATATTTACATCCTTTTGGCAGACAGAAAAAATATAGCCCTGTTTATAAGCCTTTAAAGCAGGCTGTGTGGCAGCCTGGCACATTTAGTATCCAGAGGGAGTTATAACCTGGCAGCTCCCAAACTGAACTCCAGGGATTCCTTTGTTTCCTCTGCTTCTTGTGGCAACACTTCCCCTCCCCAAAATCTCATCTTTTCTATTTAACAAGGCAGCTGAGGACAGCCGGCCCTGCCATGTGGACTTTGTCCTGCTGACCTGGGAGGGAGATTCCTGAAGGACAGCTACCCGAGCTGGAGATGCGCTCTGAGATCAGGGGTTGCGGTGTGACCTTACCTGGCAGCACTTGTTTACTGGTAAAATTTACGCACCCTGGAACAATTTCTTAGTGGGAGTACTTATGTTCCTGCTCCTCACTGCTTGAAAGCAGGTTTTTCATTTACTTTGTCATAACTGCATTGAGCTCGGTGGCCTTCGCAGGAAGCTTCCCAGATGTTTTGGATAGGTTGTAACGAATGCTTGAAAATATCCAACTGAATCCCTCTTACAAACACAGCTTTCCTCTCAAATTAGTATTATTCAGAGGAGCTTGTTCTGTGGGCTCCCAGTCCTACAAATAACTGAAGTCATCACTGGCTTTTGGCCATTTGATTTAACATCTTCAATAGCAGGAAAATGTTCGGTGGCAGAAGAGGCAAAATGAAGATGACATAAGCAGTAAAGTACCTATACTCCCCAGATCTCGCTTGTTAAACCCTGCTGCACATCCACGACCACAAGTAACTGGTTTTCCCTGACAAAACCCTGACACATTGCTGGTACCTTCCTCCCAGCAGAGCTCTGTGCAGCTGGTGTATGTGTCAAAGGAACACAAAGTTTTATTACCTTTCCAAGACTTGTTGAGAGTTAGTGTTTCAGTGAAAAAGAGACTTTTGAATTACCATTGTACAGAGAATTCTGAGGCGGGTGTTTGGACACTAGCTTTGATTATGATGCTTATCATATTGTCATTTCATCTCTAAAAGTGAGGGAAAACAGGCATAGGAAATAACACAGAAGAAACTCCATTTTGTTCTGTATACCTTTGGCTGCTGTCCTCTACTGCAATTGGCCCTGTTTTCTTCTTTAGCTGAGAAAATTGCCCATAGGATCAATGGCCTTCTGAGTTCTCATGACAGCACCTGTGGATCTGCTGGATTCATTTATTATGGCTGAAATTGATTTAACTTACTGGAAGAAGATGAAAGAGTACAGGAACAAAGCAAAGCCTATGGATATTAAAATATCTAAAGAATTTGAGAATTATGAGATAGGAACACCACACGTAGGTTTGTAAATTTGCAAAAGCGTTTTATCTTTCTTCTAAACGGTTTATTTCTGGATGTTTGATAGGAGACGTGCCCTTCCAGAAGGAAAATCCATTCTCTATCAAAAGAACACGCACAATGGAATGTTGCTAAAATGTTTGTTTTGTGACCATATCACTACTCTGATTAATGGAAATTTATATTATGTGTTATGAAAGTTGCTAATGCCATTTCAGCCCTTAACGTGCTATTGAGATCTCCTTGGACGGAAGATTGAGAGGAAGCAAGGCATGGGCTCTTTGCTTTGTGTGGATGTGGCTCCTGCACTTCTGGAAGTGTCCCACCCCCTGGGGAGTGGGACAGAGTCCCTGGGGTGTGGGGCAGGTGCTGCTCTGCCCTGGGATGTTGCCATCGCTCTGGGCCTGTCCTGTGTCTGTTGGTGGGTTCTCCTGACTCTGCAGATATGTTGTTCCATTTTACCACGTGAGGGTCACGGGCTGGAATTTGGCTGCTGTATGGGAAGGTCTTAGAGCAGGGTAAGCCTAATATACACAGCATGTTTTAAAATACTCTGGTGATGTTTCCTGATTATTTTTCCTCTCTGTCCCCCCTTCCTCTGCCCACAAACCCTTGTGCTCTGCTGCAGGTTTTCCAAATGGCTGCAGGATGGGGTGTCTGTGGTGGGCTGCTGTTGCTGCAGAGGTGACCACAGCTCACAGGTGGTGAGCACCCAGACTTGACTCCATGCCTGAGGTGGTGGGCCAGTGGGTGCAGGAAGCTGGAGCCGCTGCTTTCAGGCGGA
>NW_008585061.1:14026-60946 GCF_000691845.1 Merops nubicus
GTCCTGCCGGGGTGCAGCTCTTGTTCCTGCTCAGCACTGATAGCCATGGGAGCCTTGCAAAGGTCTGGCGTGAGGGATCCAGAAAGAAGAGGATACCTGCCACCACCAGTGGCAAGGTCTCCCTGTCAGCAGACAGCAGAATTGCCCAGCTGCCAATGACCTCCCAAACCCGTGCGCTCTGGCATGTTGGTTTTTGGAGGAAGATGCAGTGAACTGCATCCACCTTCCTGGCTGTTGTTGGTGTGTGAGTCACCAAGAGCATGAGCTCGTGCCTTTTCTCTGTCTAGTCCTGTCCTCACCCACCATCTCGGGGCACTGGGTGACAGGGCAGTGGTGGCCCGGGGCACCTGTGGGCTGTCCCCTCCTTGCCACCCAGCTCTAGCTGTGCTCGTGTGCTGTGGGGGTGACTGTGCCTCAGCCAAACCCCTCTGCCCACCCGTGCTGAGGGCTGAGCATGTCGCATCCCATGGCCTGGCGAGTGTGGGCCCTACAGCAGTCACAGCGGGGCTGTATTGAGAACGAGGAAGTTTACAGCAAAATTAGGAAATCTGGCACTTCCTCAAGGAAAAAGAAAAAGTAATTACTGCTTTATTCCAAGGGTTGTGTTTGTGAGAACAGCTCTCAGCAGAGTACTTCAAATGTTGCAGTTAAAAATTGTTGTGGGGGGATTATTTTTCTCTGATAATCAGCATACAGCTGCCAATCATGTTCCGGTGGAAGGCTCTGGGGGCAGAGCTGTGTCAGTGGTGTGACGTTTCACACCACCTCTGCTTCTCTCCCACCCAAGCGACAGCTCCTGCAGCTGAAGTATTCAGCCCCAGCTGTGTCCAGCACAGTGGTCCGTTGTGAGTTTGCAGCTCTGCTTCTTCCTGCTTCTCCCTCCCTCAGCAATGCCCTGCGGCCTCATTCAGAAACGAACATTTCACCTATTTCCTGATGAGGGATTTTTTTTTTTTGAAACTCCATTTAAAATTTTTGCTGTGGATAGATTGTTGCAACACAACCAAAAGGCTGGAAAGTGGGATTGTTGCAGCTCTGAAGGCTGGTTTCCAGGTGTGGTTAGATCTGGTCATGGGCTCATTAAACAATTTAGGCTGGGAGGATTTCTTGAGGGCTGTTGGTCCTACCATGCGCTTGGAGTGGGGGGCCTGGTTCTGAACTAGATCCAGCTTTAAAACTAGATCATGTTTCTCAGCGTCCTGATTTTTCAGAAGAAAAACAACAGACAGCTCTGTTGTTACTGGATCTACCAAAGTTTCCCATGGATTTTTGTCTCCCAGCTGGTCGACTCTACTGCACGAAGAAGGTGTGAGCTTTGGCTGATACTTTCAAGCTCTTGCTACCCCAGGAGAAGAGTTATGGGCATTACCATCATGCCTTGAGGTCTTAAAGATACAGTCTTAAAAATGCAACAGTCTTAAAAGAGAGCCTGCAGAGCTGTACAGGGGTGGGTCAGTGCTCACCCTGTGGCCAGCTCACCAGCCACCTCTACAGTCATAATTACTCAGCAGCAGGGACTGTTACTGGACAGTTACTAACGCACACTCCACCCCAAGTGCGTATTTCTCGGGTGCCCTGTGCCTCTGAAGGGATGTCCCTGGTGTCTGATGCCTGCCCAGGTGGTAAACAGGGTGTCACCAGAGCTGTTTGTAACATCAAGCTGGGTTTTGTCTCTTTCTCCACAAGAAGTCACAAGTCCTGCCATTTTCTAAAGTGCTCAAAAAGGAGTTTTCTACCACTGTGCTGGGCCGACTACATGCTGGGACTGGGTTGGGTTTTTTTCTTCCAGAAATGAGAACATGAGAAAACAAGTCAGTCCTAATACTGAAGGACCATCAGCACTGCTGAAACCATGGGGTGAGGCACACCAGCAGACAGGATATTTTGGGCACAGGCCTGGGCAGTATGGCATGCTGGTGTAGGGCTCTGCATGCTGGAAACATAGCCGGAATGAGCTGTTCTCCTTGGCAAGGACCCTGTGTTGCTTTCATGCTCCTGAGATGGAATCTGGCTTTCTGTCACCTGAACGAACGCGCGTCTCCCCTGAGGACAACAGCGCTGCCACTCAGAGACACTTTGCAGGGCTCGCTCCAAAGCTCACTGGAGAATGACCTCATTTTGCTTCACAGGGTGTGAGTGGGCTTTGGAAACCCAAGAAAACCCACTGCAGACATCATGGACAGCAAGAAATCCCCTGCCTTTGCCCATGCTCGAATCCTCCATTGCTCAGTCACACACCTTGCAAAAAAATCCCATTTGTGGTCATTTATCCCCTAGGTTTTCCCGTGTGTAGATGAAGCCAGCGAGTTGGTTTCCACCCCTGGTTTAATTCCTTTGCTCCTTGCTTGCATGCGTACAGTTTTGCTTTCCCAGGTTTTGATTTCCCAAGTTGCTCCAGGCTCTGCCCTCTCAACAGCTCTCCCCAGCCCTGCCCAAACCTTCCTTCCCTGCCACCCCCTCCCTCTGGCTGTCCCGAGCCCCAGCACACTGCCCCACTGATCACAGGTGCCTCCGGTGAAACCGCTGGGGTGATGCTGGGAATTTTTGGCTGCACTGTCACACAAGCATCAGGCACCACACCTGAGTGACTGCCAATAAAAGGTGTGGGTTTCAGAAGGTTTTATTTACTGCTTCCTGCAGCCTCTCCCAGGGATTCCTGGTGGTAAACTCGGGGTTATTTTAAAGGCAGGAAACAGAGAGTTAAAAGAGCCACACCAGCATTGCATATTGCCTTCCAGCAAATTTAGGTGCTCACGCTGGATCATCTAATTTTTAAATGCACATCATTCCCTGAGCCCTGCAAGTAGCATGAATCTAACAGTTACAGCCAAAGAACTTGCAGGCTCTGCTTTGTAATAGTTTCCTCTTAGGCTGCTCTTCTGGGCAGTCGCGGGGATTTTACTACTGAAACTTCCACCTGCTGCTAGCCCCAGATGTCCTCCCCGTAGCGTTGCTGCTGCCCTACAGCACCTCCATCAATGATATTTGTGCCCTTAGCCAGGAAACAAAGTAGATCCCAGCTACAGCATTTCTGCTTCTTGTTTGTTTGGTTTATGCATCCCACTACTAACCAGACGAATCCCCTTGCTTCTTACCATTGCTCCTGTCCCAGTAAAGCAGGCAAATTGTTTCTCTTTAACAGGCATATGCTGTGTTTTCCCAGAAAATCCTGATTTGTGTGGGTTTGGGTCAGGTAAGAATGCTCCCCATTAATTTTCTATGCTGTACGCTTTTGTGTTGTTTCAGAGAAATCAAAATAATTCAATATTTCTTGGGTTTTTCCTTGTTTGTTTTCATTCTGACGTTCGGACTGCTGTGAGCAGTGAACATTCGGGAACAAGATGAACCACTAATTGATAGCTTTCCCCAATTAGACTTGGAAAGTTTATGCAAAAAGAATAAAATAGCAACTCAAATTCAGAGTATAAACAATTTGGTCACAGGAACAGCTCCCGAGCAGAGCTTGACCTTTCAGTCTGGAGCAAAATCTGCTTTCCCTGCCCTACAAAGTTACTCCTGGTGCTGGTGTTCATGACAGGGCTTTGTAACCATGTTTGAGGCATGCATTATTAAACTTTTTTTTTTTTTTCTTAAAATACATTCCCAGAGGCTGTGATGTGCTCCATATTGGGAAGCAGGCTCTTCTTGGGCACCCATGGAAATTTTTGTCTGCCTGCAGCATGTGGCAGCAGGCAGGGAGGCAAATCAAGAGGGAATCAGGTCTGTTAAGTTATTTACAGGCAACTGTGCAAAGGTAACAGAAAAATAAAGTGCTGATCTTCACGTTAAGGAAAAGAATTTTTTTACTCCAGAGTTGTAAAAGTAGATGGGCAAACTGGGAGCTGGGAATAGTGAGGTATTTTGGAGTTTTTGCTCCAAGGAGAGGAGTAACCTGTGTGTTACAGACTGCTTCCTGCTGTGCTGCTGCCACTTCTGTTGCTTCATCACCAGGAATGAACACCCTTGTTTTCAGCTGGGAATCCCAAAGCAGGGCTATCAGATGGAATACCTGCATGCATGAAGTGAACAAAACAACAGGGAAAGGATCTGTGGTGCTCAGTAGAAGGACCAGAGGCAATGGGCACAAAATGAAACACAGGAGGTTTCTTTTGAACATCAAGAAATACTTCTCCACTATGACGGTCACCAAGCACTAGCACAAGTTGCCCTGTGAGGTTGTGGAGTCTCTGTCCCTGGAGACACTTAAAAGCTGCCTGGCATGGTCCTGGGCAACCTGCCATAAGGTGGCCTTACCTGAGCAGGGGAGCTGGACCAGGTGCCCTTCAGAGGTGCCTTCCAACCCCACCCTTTCTGTTCTGCTGTGGCCACACCTAGTACCTGCTAGTTTTACCTAGGCTTGAGCAAAGTGAAAGTCTGGTGGAAAGACTAACTCCCAGGTTTTATGATATCAACTTCAAGACTAAAACCCCATGGAGGCTTACAGGGAAGAATGAGGAAAGAAAATACACAAATGTTAATGAGTCTAAACATTAACTGCTGGGCAGATAGATAACTTTCAAAAATAGATCAGCTGGAGACCAGATGGCCTGTGGGCCCCAGACTCTTCAGAAGGGAGTTTCACCAGGGCTCAGTGTTTTGGGGAAACAACCAGAGCAGGGCCATGTGCTGGGGAAGGAGCAACCCCCAAGAGACCCTGCCCTCAGCCCTGCTCTCCCTGTGCTCTCTGCAATTGAAGGATAGCTTCTTCTGAGAGTCAACAAGAGGAAGAGGAGCCATTTTTTTACTAGTCTGGGCTGTCAGCAAGGGTCATTGTTGGGATGAGCCCCCTTTCTTTCTGACCAGGAAAAGGGTGGCACCTGCCCCCTTGAGTCAGGAGCCAGCTCCTGACCAGAGCTGTCCCACGCCTACACCCAGGGATGGCAAAAGGAAAACCTGCCTTCTCCCACTCCCAGGACAAAGCCACGGGGGTTTCCCAGGCCAAAACTATTAATCAGGAGTGTGCAGTGGCAGAGGTTATGATGACTTTCTGCTGGAATGAGGGAGAGTCAAGTCCCAGTAGGCACGCAGCCAGGCTCCTGGGCTGCGCCGGGCGGTTCATGCAGCTTCCCAGTGCCAGGGTGACCTCAGGTCCCCATCCATCTCCTCAGCCTCTCTTCCTTCCGCCCACAGGGCGCTAATCACTGCCGAGGTTTCTCCAGGAGCACGGCATTCCGCCTTAGTCATCTGAGCAAGCCCCCTTCTTCCCCTTAAAGTTTTCCCATGCTTGATTCGGCTTTGTATCAGTAGGAAATGACAAGTCATGCCACTTTTTTTCAAGTGTTTCATACTACTTCACTCTACCTACACACAGAGTGTCCAAGCGGGAAAGCACAATGAACTCATGAAGTATGACCAATAGGAAGTGACATTTTTCCTTCTTTTGTTCAGCAAATTCCCTATGGACTGCAGTTAAAATATTGGAGACATTTTATTTAAAGACAGGAAGGTTGTGTTTTCAACTTAGATACATTGCTGATTTAATTTTCCATCTGACTGAAACCAAAACTGACTACTCTGAACAATTTTCAAGGGAAGATTGTGAACTTGTAAGACAATTCTAAGAATACAATTTTCAGTCAAGTGCTGTCACTAAACCATGTTTTAATAAGGTAAAAATTAACATAGCATTTCACTTAGGAAGTAAGTATTCTCAGTGTGTGTCAACTTCAAGAGTCTTTTACAAAAGCAGCCATCCTCAAGCTTGTGCTTCATAAATTTGGCAGTGTGGGTAGCAGCAGAACTACATCTCTGGCAGGTATCTTCTGATGGTTCAGTGGTGACTTCTTCCTTAACAGATGCAGATTTTTGCTCTGATGTCCATTCATATGCCCAAGGAACGGTGGTGAATGGAGATGAATCCAGTTGGTGGGCAGCCACAAGGGCTATTCTCCAGGACTCAGTATTTGGGCTGGTTCTCTTTAACATCTTTATCCATGATCTTAAGGAGGAGATAGAGTGCACCCTCAGGAAGTTTGCAGATGACACCAAGTTGGGCAGAAGTGTTGATCAGATTGAGGGTAGGAAGGCTCCTCAGAGGGATCTGGACAGGCTGGATTAATGGACTGAGGCCATTTGTATGAACTTCAACGAGGCCAAGTGTCAGCTCCTGCACTTGGGTCCCAACAACCCCAAGCAACACTACAGGCTTGGGGAGGAGTGGCTGGAAAGCTGCCCGGTGAAAAGGGACCTGGGGGTGCTGATCAACGTCTGGCTGAACATGAGCCAGCAGTGTGCCCAGGTGGCAAAGAAGGCCAATGTCATCCTGGCCTGTATCAGAAATAGCACACGCAGAAGGACTGGGGAAGTGATTGTCCCCCTGTATTCAGCACTGGTGAGGCTGCACTTCGAGTACATGTTCAGTTCTGGGGCCCTCACCACAAGAAAGACATCGAGGTGCTGGAGTGGGTCCAGAGGAGGACAGCTGGTGAAGGGCGTAGAGCACACATCTTATGAGAACAGGTGAGGGAACTGGGGTTGTGTAGCCTGGAGGAAGGGAGGCTGAGGGAGACCTCATCACCCTCTACAACTCCTTGAAAGGAAGTTGTAGGGAGGTGGGAGTTGGTCTCTTCTCACAAGTAACAAGCAACAGGACAAGAGGAAATGGCCTTAATTTGTGCCAGGGGAGGTTTACATTGGATAGTAGGAAAAATTTATCCACTGAAAAGGTTGTCAAGCCCTGGAACAGGCTGCCCACGGAACTGGTTGAATCACCATCACTGAATGTGTTTAAAGGTTTTGTAGATATGATGCTTAGGGACATGGTTTAGCAGTGGGCTTGGTACAGTGAGGTTAATGGTTGGATTTGATGATCTTAAAAGGTCTTTTCCACCTAACAATTCTATGATTCTTCAGCAGTGCTTTTCCTCCTAGAGCAAGGCTTATCTGATGGCTATGTGCTTTAAAAAAGAAGCTGCAGACTCTGACAGGTAGGCGAAATCCCTGCACACTCACTGACTTGTGGTGCTGTTACATTGCCATCAAGAGGACTGCTACTAAGGAAACTAATTCTCAAACTCTGAAAATTTTCACTGAAATGCCAGGCACTTCTTTGCACCTTAGTTTCCAAACCTCCCATCCCAGAGAGGGACTCTTCTTTTGCATCTCTCTTTGAAGTAATTGCATCAGCTGGGCTCAAGCAGGCAGAATTTAACTCCTTGTAATCACAACTGCTGATACTGAGGAATGGGATTTATTAGGAAAAGTTGGGTTAATGAAACAGCAGAAAAGCTGCAAGAACCTGTGCTTAATTTTGCTTTGTCCTGCTCAGGCTACTAATAATATATTTCTCATCAACAGAGCATGTTCTTATGTAATTTATGAGCTGTGACACCCTCACTGGTTACAAGCACCACGTTCTGATGTAAGTCTTTCTCCATGTTATGCTGCTTATGTATTTTTGTCCTTTTTTAATATTCCTTAACCTACATATGGCAACTGACCCCAAATCACACTGAAAAATTAAGAAGTTAGAACTATGAAAGCTTGTACATGTGTTTTCACAGAATGACTTCTAGACAGTCAAGGGTTTGAAACTCTCCTTTTATTGCATATATTTCTTCTTACTTTACAAATAATTATATGCACTGATACAAATGTTCCTTCACAGAAGGTACATTTCTTTTTTTTTAAAAAAAGGGCTAGGGCATCATTCAAAATCAGCCATTTATTGTTCATTAATATAAAATGTATTCATATTTCTAGGAGGTGTCATATCCAAACCACTGTTCATCCAAATTTCTTGTATGATCTGCTCCCTGCGCTCTATCCTTTCGGCCAGTTCCGCCGCCTCTGTCGAACTATAACCTGAGTAAGAAGGCCTGTAAAGTCCTGCTACCTCATCCTGGATATCCGAATCAGAGGAATCCTCCTCCTCCTCCTCCTCATTTTCACTGTTCTCGTACGCTCTGTCACTTTCTGGCACTAAGTGCTCCTTCTTTCTGTGCAATTTCTGGAAGTCATTTGAGCACCACCCACAGATCACCAAAGCACAGAGTGTGAAGATTAATCCCACACAAACGCTGGACATGAACAGGAGAGCTGCTCTTTCAGGGTGATCTGAAATCAGAAAGTCAGTGCTTAAACACTTTAAACACTCTGCCAAAGTTTCGTTTTGAAAAAATCAGCTTGCCATTTCCAACGCATTCCACATTAAAGTAGCCATAATGGTGGACAGTGCCTGGGGGGACGTGGGGTGTGAGAAGGATTTTTGTCATGAACTGAAACCACCCTGCACTTGCAGTCCGAATGCTGCCATCTCTGCCTCTTCAAATTACTGTGCAAAAATCTCAGCCTCTTAATAACATCCCAAGATAGCATTATCCCATCTTTTTATTAGCAGCTTAGCAGCATTCTCAACCCGCTACCAGAAGCACACCCTTTTTTATTTTTTTTTCCAGCCATCCTGCCAAAACTGGCATTGCCCTCATGAAGAGGGGGCATGGGAAGAGCAACCCTGGGCTCTGTGGCACCACGGCAGCATCTCCAGGCCAGGCTGGGTGAGGAGCATTTTTCTTCCTTATAGCCTGAGATCACTTCTCAGTACAGTAACAAGTGAGACAGATGTAGAAATGGCCTTTCTTGATGGGTTGTAAAATCCATCCCTGACTGCTTGGGGTGATGATGGGATGTCTCAGGGGTGGTGGGGTCTGGGAGCCTGGGGAGAGCTGCTGGGAGCAGCTGGGTGCCGCTGGCAGGGACAGTGTGCCTTGCCGTGCCGGCAGGCTGTGGCTGCTCCTCCTGCTGCCAGGGGAAGCCCTTGCAAAGGCTGTGGGATGATGCTCGACAGCTGTGTGGCCCTTGGTGTTTTCTAGAAAAGCAGCAGTCTCAGCTTCAGAATTGCTTCTCAGCATCAGCCTTTGCTCACTCAGTTCCAAAATTCTTGACTTCTCCTGTGGTATTAGAGATCTAGTGATCACAAATTTGTTTGCCTTAGTGTTGCTAAGTCACAAAAACTGCCAGATCCCACCCCAGAGATGGTTTGGTTTAGGTTGTTTTGTTTTGTTTTGTTTTGTTTTGTTTTGTTCTTTACTTGCTCCTCGAAAATCCATATAAGTATGCAAACCAACATTTCCAAAAATGGAAGTCTCCAGTGCAGTTCCCAGATCAGGACCAGGTTTTCAAAAATACTGAACAACCAACAGTCCCCATTGAAAATATTCATTAAAAAATATCTTGGCTGCAGTCTCTAAAAGAGTTTGGATCCTCCAAGTTGGAAATTATTCTATAAATATCAATTATAGTGTGACTGTCACACCCACAAGACTGTGATTATGTTGTAACAGTATCATTACTGTTAACATAAGATTACCAGTTATGACCTTCTGAGATGATCCTCTCTTTTCCCAAAATGTCATGATCTAATGAACCAAACAATCTCAGCCTCATCTTCCTACCTCTAATGTATGCAAATGTAGCCAAGGAGTTGCTAACAATAGTTCCATCTTTCTTTGGAAGTCTTGATTCCTTTGGGTCCAGGTTGACACCTGTGGTACATGGAGGTAAAGCAAATTCTATCATATCATAAATGATGAAGGTACTAAAATGATATTCACCCAATAACTTTTAAACTAACAAGTCACTTAAAACACAGGCAGGCCAGCGTTGTGCCATAGGAACATTGCAGAACATTAGACCAAACAAGAGCTGATAAATAAAATAAATACTGAAATAAAGTATAAATAACAAAGTATTGAAAACATTTAGTACCTAGACAATAGAAAATTTATTTAAAAGCATCTATTACACTACCCTTGCCCATTCCCATTAAGGTTTCTGAAATAATTTTATTTCATTAAGCTTCACAGCTCTGAAATGGACTTCTCAGCCCAGTCACCAATGACTGCAAATATGCATTAGCCACATCATTAATTCTGTTGCCTTTAAAAAGAATGAGTGTTGGCACAAATCTTAAAAGCTTCTTCACCCTGAAACAACTGCAGTTTCGCTTTTGCTTTTCCTTTTCCCGTAGTTCAGTCAAAGTCAGAGAACAGCACACTGGTTATGGGTAGGTGTAGAAGGGTCACTCATTCCACAGCATTGCTGTGAGAGCATGACTGTGGTCATGCAGGTCCCATCCTGTTTCCCACCTCTGAGGGGAAGAGCAGCTGCTTCTGCAGCATTTCCATTACTTCGTCCCACCCCTCTCAGAACAAGCTCTGAAGTGGGGAAAATGTCCTATTTTCATCCAAGACAAAGGAAAGCAGCAAACCATGTTTTGGATGCTACGTACCATCATTCTGCTTAACGGAAGACCCGCTGTCAGTGACCAGTGAGTTGACAGCCGTGAGGATAAATTTAGGGACTTGAAAAGACAAAAGACAAATTGTGTACTGTTAGTTTTAGGAACCAGATCCCCAGTTAATTATCAATCCCACTGCTAATCCTGGCTTTATTAGTTAGGCTTCCAAAGGTGGTATCAAAGGGATCGGGTCGGGTGGCTGCACCCAGAGCCAGCATGGGCAAGTGCAAGCCTTGCCAGTGTGCAGGACTTGCCCCAGTGCTGCAGCCAGCGCTGAGCCTCCTTGGTGGCCCCGAGATGCTCCCTCACACCCAAAGGCCGTCAGCGTTTGCAGAGGTGGTGTGTGGTGCAGCCCCACACAAAGCCATGGTCACCATCCCCACCACGCCAGCCCTGGCTGGGGCTGCTGCTGCTGCCTGCTGCACTGCCCTGACACACTAACCTAGTTATACTCTATTCCTGATGACTGGCAAACACCCCAGGAGATGGGCTGTGCCCAGTGACATGTCCTCCTTCCACCACCACCCACAGATCTGACACACCAGGAGGCACAGCACCAGGACGGTGTGCCAGGGGACGGTGGCAAATGGCACACTGCTCACAGCATTGGCACTGGTGGGGAGGAAAAGGAGGTGGGAAAGGGAATAAAGTAATGGGGAAGAAAACCGAAAGGAAGGTTGGGTGGGTGGGGATGGGAGACAAGGGAAAGTGCGGCAGGCAGAGCAAGCCTGGGGGATGAGATGCACGGGTGGAGAGCCAATAGTTTCCACTTAAAGATGAATAAAACACCAAAGAGGATAGACAATGCTGTGATTTTTTGCTAGGGACTAGTAAGGGTAGCTCTGGACTTGTGACTGGATTCACATGCTCTGTGGAGCTCTGTGGAGCTCCAGGAACATCAATGCAGCTGTACACAGCACAGGGACCTGCCCCCTCTTTTTCTACCCCTTGATTTCCACCCCACAAGGGGTGAGCCAACCAGTGGATAGGAGACAAAATTGGCCTATAAATTCAGGATAAAGTGGGCTACAGCCAGATGCTAAACTGCATCCAGATACGCTTTTTGCATGAGGGTAATTCACTGTAATTCTCAAAGAAATGTGTCAAGTTTTGTGTGGCTTTCTCTGCAAAGCCCCTGAGATGAGTGGTCACCGAGGAGGAAGGTGTGCACAATAGGAAGAGACGTGCTGGGTGGGAATGAGCTGTATCCTTCTCATTTCATTATATTTTTCCCTTGATAAGTTTTCACACTCTTATTAAAACAATTAAAAGAGCGAAAAGCAGGTGCATCATGCAGCCATTGATAGTTCACATGTTCTGTGTCAGATGAAAGGGCCCTTCAGACAGGCAGATCTTGGCACCTGTTCCCCATAATATGTGAAGGCAGACTGATTGACTTTCAGACTGATGTGAAGGAGGAGAAAAAAGGGAAGAAATTTCAGGTATGACGCTCACCTCTATCCCACATAGAAACATTTCCCAATAAATAGTCTTAAGGAAAGTTAAATGAAACAGAAGAGTCTGAGGTTTGCAAGTTAGCATAGTTTTCATTTGAAAAACAACTAAAAATAGCACTTCTTTCTGATCATAGCTTTTGTGTGTGGGCTCAAAGTCATAGCTGTTTCCTTTCCTGATGAAGGAATCTTTTTGGGACTCCTAGCTCCTGTTTGCAATAGAAGGCCAACAGAGATAGGGGAGAATGAGATCATTTCTATTTTGACTTTTACTTCATCATAATTCTTAACTGTTCTCCAGTGACAGAATATTTTTGTTGGTGCATGAGGCAGACCGGGCAGGTTGGTTTGTTTTCAATCTGCACTCTAAATCTGCAGGCCTGGCTGTTCTGAACAATGTGCACGTGTTATGAACAATGTCCTTGGAGGCCGCACAGTCCCCAGTGCCTTTGTGTGACCTGAAGCTCCTGTCGCATGGCCTGGTGCCCAGGATGGGGCTCCTTCACCTGTGCTGATGTTCTTCCTGCTCCCCTCCCAGGGGGAACTTCCCTGTGCTTTCCTAGCTACAGGACTGAATCCTTTCCCCATGGCTTCCTGTCAAGTTTGAAGGGCTATTTAACATGCCATTCAAATATTTGTTGAAGGGGGATGCTTAATTCAAAATGGCATGGACAAAAAAAGCTCCTGACTGCTTTCACTGTTAATTTTTGTTATAGCTTTATTTCAGACACAAGGACTTTAACTAGGATAGGCTGCATCAGCTCACTTCACAGAATAACTGGTACTAACACGAGGAATTCTTATCAAGATAATCACATCTGTACTACAACTTGTGCCAGCACTACTTCGGCGAGTAGGGTAGGAGTCAGTCATCTACTGCAAGCTGCCAAAGGCAGCCCACAGACAGACTCCGAATGGCCTCCAGCGAGTGCAGCTACAACGTGGGGTGTCAGGAGCTGCGTTTCCTGGGAAAGGCTCCTGAAGCCCAGCAAGAGCCAGGAGATGCCACCTCGTGCAGACACAAGACGATGCTGAGCAGGCCACCAGGGGCACTGAGGCTGCGAGAAACCAGCACCTTCTGACTCCTGCAAAGTTTTTACTAGCAGGGATTAACTGCAAAATTAAAAATGCAGCCAGACATGCTAGCCCTAAATGGTTGCTGACCCATGAGGTGGGGAGTATGATTTTTTTTTTTCACATTCCTGACCAGGATGGAAATACTTTAAAGTGTGTCACAGCCCTTAGAGACTGTGGTCTACTGCATTATGCTCCTGTCACTTCAGGGCAAAGCCTGTTTACCTTATCTCGGGTAGCATGAGGATAGCAGGGATCTTCTAGTGAGGGGAAAGCGTGTAAAATGTCATTCTGGAATATGCCCAAACTCTTCCCATGTTCAGTAGATGATCTGTAAAATAATTAGACCTGCAAATCATTGGCTAATGCTTCAGATTGCACAGCTCAGTAGGATTTGGCAGAAGAAAACATCTTCAAAATGTGCCAGCAACACACAAGAACACTATTTATTACCCACGTGTTTTTGCAAAACCACTTCACTAAATAACAGAATGCATAACCTCACTGCAAACAAACTTACGCCAGTTTTCTAGTACACAGAAGTGCAAGAAACAATCTGTTGTAATTATCCTTGCTCTAATTAAAGGGAATTCCATTAACTCATTCATAAAGTTACTACAGCATGAAGGCAACTGCACAAACGTATAACATATTAGTGCAAAGGCAGATGTCCGGCTCTCTTCAACAATATAAAGCTGAATCACTGCAATGCTTCTCACCTGACAACTAACTCACGTGGAGACTGGAAAAGAAAATCTCTTGTGCCAGCATGCAAGCAGCCAGGGCTCATTTTCCTCTGATCTTCAGGTACACAGTGATCTTGTAATCAATCCTACATTTCTGTTCCCAAAAGCACGTCTCAGATAACCCATACCCTTTGACCACTACTCACTAGAGATTCAATAAAAGGACTCTATGTTGTGTCCCCGTGGAGCTACGGCTGCTGACTCCCTACAGACCAGAAAGAGCCAGAAAGAAGCCAGGCTGGTAGCTTTCCAAACAGTGCACAGTAAGCAGAGCAATAACTTGGTGAAAAAAACCTTTTATGCATCCTTTGGTTGAAGCAGAAGCATGTGAGAGACAATCTAATCACCCCTGATCTTCACACTTCCACCCCACAGCCAGCCCGCAACAGAACGCGGAGCCTGAGGAAATCTGTTCAAGGCTTAAGAAATGCACAGCCACTCCTATAAACGTGCAATACCAAAATAAGGTTCTACACTGAAGTAGAGTGTTATTAATATTTCTCACTGTTATTAATATTCCACTTTGCTGTCCCACAGCATTTTCTTTGGAAAAAAAGAATTGTAGAGAATTCTGCTTTCCCCAATGTAAATATATTAGTCTATGGTCAAGGATATGGAAAACTGTCCCCTCTTGTCTGAGGAATGAGCTGAAGTAGGCTTCAGTCCTGCAAGGGAGGTATGACCTCTAACCTTTACTTTTAGTGAGATTTTGTCCATGAGAAAGGAAATGCCTCTGCAAGGTTGAAGGTTGTAGGTGTGCTCATGTGAATCAGATTTCAGAAATGGGCTTGTACACAGTGCTTCAATTATGCTGGACTGCCTTACCTGCACTGATGGCAGGCAATGCCAGGCTATCTTTCCTAGCTCTACAGCAGGTGAATAATGTAGAATAGACTCTTGCTTTGATAGTATTTCTCAAAATACTAAGGCACACACTTCATATTTTATTGTCAGTTGCATTTTCATAGGAAAATCCCTTAATGCCTCAATTTACATGAGGTGCAGATCAGCCTATGGGCCTGCTTGAATATTTTGGTTGTTCTTGCATGGCTCTGTCACAGACATCCTGTTAAAAGGAAGGGGAGACTTAGGAAGCCTCTGTGTGCATGCGTGTGTCTCCATTTTATGCACCTTTTGGCACCGTTTTGCTTTGCAAGCAGAATGAGGGCTTCAAAATGCTCACACATTTGCTCTTACCACATGCATAGCTGACGTTCAGGTATTTTGTCACTCCAGGTAGGCAGGGACTTCCAAAATCCTGGCTAGTGACAATGATTTTGCACCTCTGTTTCCCATAACACCTTTTTGATAAAACTTCTAGCGCCGTGTAAGACAAACAGTCTGAAAGAAAAATACACACAACAAATACACAACACTGGTGTTATCCAAAATGATAGCTGCTACATGTACGACTAGAGATACACATCAGGTCTTGACTTCAGGCATATGTTTGCCTAAGCAGGATTTCAGAATTACATATTAAGATTTATCAGTCCAAAGGAGTCATCAGCAATGAAATCGTGAACTTGCAGCAAGCTAACAACTTCATGCTGACTTCTAGGTGCATACTAAGGGTGAAGTAAGATTCATATCAAGCTCCAAATGAGGTGCCCAGTATAAGACTGTGTTGTAACAGCTAGCCTACAGTGAATTTTGGTGTATTAAAGCTTTTCATTTATTATGCCTGTCACTGGTAGGAATCATTCTGCTGTGTCAAGGAAGTCAAAATGGGCTCAATATTTAACCAGGGCAACATTTAGCTTCTTCCTCCCATACCAAATTCCAGGCTGCTCTAGTAAGGCTGCCACCACAAGTGAAGTTTGAATGCCTAAAGCAACCTCATCAGCATCTAACTGCTCTGCCTTCGTGTCTCAATTACATGAGGCAACACTCATCACTTTCAAAGCAGCCTAAACTACCCCTGACATTGCACAGATGAAGTGTCCAGGTTGTTGAACCTCTCTCCATGGACTGAGCAAGAAGCATGCATTGTGTATGAGAACCTGCCTTGCTAACATCTACACTTAAGGCTGGGATTTCTTTATTCAAGACTTAATGCCTTCTACCACAATTTACAAAACAATAATCCCTTATTACCAAGATTTTGCACTGAATCTGAAATTATCTGAGTGGGAAAGTATGTGCACCAGAAGAACTGAAAAGAACTGAAAAACCTACTTTAAAAAAAGAAAGAATGTCTCTAGATGCGATTAAATTCCCAGTATCCACATGTGCTAAACTCTAAGCCAGAAAGCAAAAATATGCCTTAGTTTTGGCTTCAAAACAGAAAGCATGCAGACAAATCTGGAATAACTAATACTTTTCTCAAGCTGTCTGCTTCCAGTCAGTGCTACCTCATGCATTTTGTGGCTTTCTGTGGATGATAAATATTTCTCAATCCAGACTTCTGAGGCAGGGATGCTTTAGAGGTCTGAAAACATATTTCTCTGGGCATTAAAACAGTCCTTCCTATAATAAAACTCAGACAAGGATAGCATCTTGTCACCTTCCAACTGCTAAAGCTCATTTGTGCCTCTTTAGAGGGAGAAGAAACAGTGCTTGCAAAGACAATCCAAAGGTTCCTCAAATCAGTCTTGTTCGAAAAGAAAGAGGTGGTTTGAAACTGGAGTTCTTGACAAGGAAGACTGACATGTAATATGTGAAAATGGGGGAGGTTTATGATTTTTAGAGTTAATCCTCTAACACCAGCACTAAATAAGCCAAATACTTAAGTGGAGCCATTAGGAGATACTGGACTCATCTGTTTGCTTTGCAGAGGGCTCGTGAGTTACCTTTGGACAGGGATTTTTAGTAGAAAAATTCTTCCTTTGTCTTTTCAGAGACCTAAAGTTCTAATGTCCTTGTGTGCCAGGAGGCTGTTGGGCAGGCAGGGAAGGCTGACCTAAAACATCGGGTAGTTCTGACTAAGTAACTCGGTCATTTTAGTTTCCCTCCCTGGTGATCTTAGATGAGTAAGGATATATTTGGGTAGACATTTTATTCAGCCATGTAGCTTATTTTGGCAAGTACAAAAACAACCGAAGAATATCAGGAGGAATTATCAGATGACTCATAAATGAATGGATTGGGAGCACAACAGCAATCTGGCAAACTGAGTTATGTTTTCCACAAAATTTCCTGCCCTGGGAGCTACTCACAGTGCCTTTAAAAAACAGAGCCTGTTTTGCTGATGGTTTCCTACACATTCAGTGATACAGCGAGTACATGTTTCACTTTGCCTTTGGTAGGTGTTTGCTCATGTTTCTGTGGGAGTTAATAGCTTCTTATCACCTATATTCATGTTGGATTTGGCTTCTCTACTTGAGAAGCCAGTCGTCACATGCCTGCAGGCTCTTGGCAGGCCAGCTTCTGGAGAACTTCCCAAGGCTTGCCTGGTGTCACAGGTGAGTAAATGCAAACAAAGACTGGCTTGCTTTTGCAGGACACCACAGATGTTAGCTGGAAAGAACTATATCAAACCCACAACACACACTTGACAACTTCTTGTGGTCTACCAAGATTTTGGCTTTTAGTGATTCAGTCAAAAAACGTTCAGTTGTTTTTCTCTCTGGTTTATGTGCATCCTTGCTATCTCCCCACTAGCTCTCTTGGCCAGCTGAGCAATGTGTTCAGCTCAGAGGAATTCTGTGTATGCAGCACCAAAGGCCACTTTTTCAACATTTACAGCTTCATCTGTACAATCTCCCACAAGCAGACATTACAGACGTCTATCTGCACCAAAGTCAGAGTAATCAGTCTGTGCTGAAGGGAGGTTCAAGCCAGTTTCAACCAAGCCTACTCAATCTAATGGTGATCCAGCTGCAGCAATGCAGAGCTCGTGCTAGGAGTACTTTATCCTCGTTCTGGTCAAACACCCTACTGCAGGCTCTCCATGAGGATCCAGCCAGTGTTGCATTCTGAGTAAATGGTCCCAGTAGCCAGTCTCATCACCAATCAGGAGATGAACACAAATATGCAATGTGTCTTCTTTCTGAATATCTAAGTAATGTGTGAGCTACACATATGTTTATGGAGCTTGTTAAACTGGTACTATACTGTCCTGGTTTCACTGGGACAGAATCATAGGACTGCCATGGTCTGCAGGCCATTAGCTGTCTGGAGTCAGCCAGGGCACTTGACCTGAGCTGGCTCACAGGTATATTCCACACCATAAATGTCATGCTCAGTATAATGGGGGAAGTTTACTGAGAAGGGGTGTGGGTGTGTACACGCACATGCATGTGCTTGCATGTGCTGTTTCATTAAATCTATTTTCATTTCAACCTGGGAGTCTCCTCTCTTTTTCCTGATCCCTCTTCTTTGCTGGGGAGGGGTCACTGGGTGACAAAGCAACTGCTGTAGTTTAGCCCCTGATATGGACTAAGCAGACACAGAAGATTAAATATTTAAACTGCCTCTTGAAAGGCATATTCCCAGCATGCTAGCAGGCTGGTGGCATTGATGAGCAGTAGCAGAAAAGGCAGCAATGTGTGGCTGGGAAAACACTCCATTCTTCATACCTCTCTCCCAAAGCTGCCCAGCACACACCAAGAGTGTTGGTGGATCTTTTGAAACAGACACTTATATGGATGGCATGGAGATACGGGTGTCAAGAAGAGGTTCTTAATGCAGTAATAAGCTATCAAATCTGACTGCTGCTATTTAACAGTTAGAGTAGAAAGCCTTGTTTCTGGAGGAAAGGCTCTTTCAGCTCCCTAATTAGCTTTGTTTAGGAAAGTTTTGGCATGCAAATGACATGCCATAAATCATGCAGGCTTTAATGAGAAGCAATTTGTCTTCTGGTTTCTTAAAGCTTCTCTCAATTCAGACAGGAGGAGCTTTCCCTCCATCTCTTTCCACCCTGCCACACAAGACCTGCAGGTGATGGAGCAGCCAGATGGCCTGGGCACCTTGTGCCAAACTCCAGCAATAGCATCCTGTCACACCCTCTCCAGACGTTACTGACTGCCGTCTTCTCCCACATCACTGTGCACAGGGTGAGCCTCAAGATGTGGTGAGTAGGGGATGTGTCTCAAATGCAGATCTGTGTGACATAAAAGTAACGTGCTGGTGAAGAACCAGGGCACTCAAAAAGAAACCCCTCCACAATCTGTCATTCCAATCCTGGAGCCCAGCTGCTTCTTGCTTTCATCACAAACTGCTGGTTTATGCTGCTTTATGCTTTCTGGGCTGTGCCTACCCGCAAAAGAATAAGGAGTTTGCTTTTAAAATCAACTGAAAGCAAAGATTTCACACTACCAAATCAGGACGGCTTATGCTTTGTGGAGCCCAAACATCAGTGCCTGGTCTAAGAACTGACAAGGGGAAACTATGTAGTTCAGAGCAAGCTAAGGCTGTGGACTCTCCTAAAGAAAATTACCATAATAATATGGTAATTTATGCAAGAGCATGGCACACAAGGTCCTGCCTATGCATCAGAAAAGGGCCATTTGAACTGCTGATTCTAACAAAACCACATAATATGATCAGCAGCACTAATGAAAAGTGTTGCTGATACCTTTATGTTGTAAGTCCAAGTATTGTCGGTAAACAAGTCACTATGATACACTAAAAATAATACTTACTGCCAGCACAGACCATTCCTTGGAACTGAATAAGGCACTAAGGCTTTCTGAAAAGCTGAACCCAAGCTCTGCCTCTCAATCTCTAACTATTTTGCACAAGAAAACCCCACCCTGGTCTTTCTCTCCTTCTTGCATGTGCATATGCACAGAGTGTGGGTTCCATCTGCCAGCACAAACCCTGAGGGCAGGAGATAAGAGGAGCTCCACACTCACTAGTGGCAGCAGAAACTAGACTCCCTCTGTGTGTTGTTTGTTTGTTTGTTTGTTTTTTACACCATTTGGGTCTGCATGTGCACAGGCAGGAGATCCTCGACTTACCTTGAACTTGAGTGCCAAGTGTACTTCTCCAAGCAGTTCCAAAACCTAAGTTAGAAAAAGCTATACACAAGAAAACCTCTGAACTGCTAGTAAAGAAAACATTAATGGATGAAGTGATGTGTGTCTTAAGCATGCTTCAAGGAACTTCAGACAGCTCCTCAGCCAAATGTGACCTTCCCTGTTCATCTCAGCAGAAAGTTAACCACACTCTAAAAATAGTGGCTGCACTCTTCTGGCCTTCAAATAATTGCTTCTCATGCTGCTGTTGCTTTGAACACCTTTTCTTTTATAGATTTGTCTTGACAGGGTTTGCTGGGGACAAGGGGTGTAATGGCTCCTACTGGTACCTTTTTGTGTCCAAAACACCTACTAATCTTCACAGTTTGCTCAGGACAATATGGACAAGGAACTTTTCACATCTGCTGTCTGCACACAGAGAGAGTCGATTTAAAGATTTTTGTCGTAGAAGTAGAACTAAACAATTTTATCTGTACTTTTGCACCAATAAAATTCAGCTGACTGTTGTCTCTCACACCCAAAGTGGCAAGGCACTAGTGGTGGAAGCTGCAAAGGGAGATGTGAACCTACCCCATGTCCCTGAGGCTTGGTCCTGCTACAGAACAGTGCCTCTGCATCTAGCCCACTCACACCATCCCTGGTGTGAGCTGGAGCATGTTTACTCTTTCATGGTGTGCCCATAAGAGGTCCTATGCTGTGTAACTAAAATAAATTCTCTGCAGCCTCAAGTTTCTTCCACTCAGGAGCCTGCCACTTGCATCACAGCACACAGGGCTTGTGTTAGAAATCAGCCCCATAGTCAGCTAGTAAATCTAGGCTAAGCAGATGATGCTCAGGACAGGAAGGGCATACCCAGACCTTAAACCAGTTGTATGTGTAGTCTGCAAAGGACTTAGTCACCTTCTCTACATGAAGTGCTAGGGTTAAACCCCAAGCCCTGAATGAGGGTTGGCATATAGATGATGTCCACAACCAGGGAAGAAAGACCCTCCTGACTGGTCTTCACCCAGAGTCGGGGCAGCCTTGGGTGGGAACTGATCAGGAGATCACCACCAGGTGCCCAAAACTTCCACATTAACTCGGAGGCAGGGTAAGAAGCCACCTCTATAAGAGCTGATTTCTTGTACTTGTGAGGTTAGTATGTGTAGTGTATGTGCTGTGTGAGGGTTCTGAAGGGGCTCCCTGACTCTTCCAAAGAAGCAGAGTTCTCAGGATGCAGAGCAAGCTCATTAATTTCTCTCTGGGAAACCACTATGCAGCTGGATTCCTCACCTGGCTGATTCCATCTCCCATGGCATGGTTCTTTGGCAGCTTGCTCCCTTCTTCACATCCTTCACAGTGAGTGAGTGCACTGATTTGATCCTCTCTTTTGTGGTGTGGCACTTTGGATTTCTGGCATGTGATTTAAGAGTGTAGGCTGGTGTGTGATGTGGTAGTGGAGGGAGGAGTTGGGATGCTGGTCTGCCTGTTAATGATGATACTATTCTATATTGGGCAAGCGGTCAGCAGAAGACTATAGCAGCTATGAGCTATAAGCTCTCACTGCTTCCCCCAGCAGGAGGGCTGGGCTCAGTGTTTCTGTTAATTGACTAAGTGTTCCTTGAAGTGTGTGTACTTCAACATGCAGCATTTCCTAAATTTTGGCCAACTTACATGGTTTGGGTGTTATGGCACGCAGAAATCTCTGTCTACCATGAACCTAATAACCCCAGTGTGTAAGCATTTCCAGATCTGCCTATAGTTGTACCCTTACTTCATTTACATCTGCTTTCAGAAGACACATATAAGGGACTGGCTCACACTAGGAGGAGTAACATCTCCTAGTTAATAGAAATAAACCAAAAGTTTTACAGCCAGTGATTAAGAGATGTAGGCCCTTTGAATTGTACTGGTATGGAAAAAAAAGATGACAAAACAACACAGTATCACAAAATACTGTTATATAACAAAATCATGATGCCTTGCTGGGCTGGAAGGAACCTACAGGATTTTGGAAATCTCTCTTTCTTGCCTTGCTAACACCCTTCTTAGCTGAATGCCATTTCACTGGGAAGAGGGGATTAGGACAAAACCTAGCCCCAAGGCACACAATGTCCTGGTGCAAACTGTGATGAAAGTGCCCGAATTATACGCCTCCCCTCTCAACCTCCCACAGTGGGAACAGGTAGAAGAGAGGGGCTGTGCTGGAAAGGACCCTACTGTCCAGCAGTGACAATATATAATTCAGAGCTCTGCTGGTGATTAGTGCTCGAGGGAGTGCAATCTGACCAGTCAACGCACATCCAGGGGAAATTTCTGGAAAGGAAGTTTTAAATGTTCTAGCTTGCAAGCTGCAGCTAGAGGCAACCCACTACCAAGCCTTCTTTCAAATACTTTCATGTAGTAACAAGAATAATTTATTATTTGGGAAGTGTTTGTTGACCTGAATCTTCTTTGTATTCTCTATGGTAACCTGTCCTGGCAGAACCTTTAAATTTTCTCTTTCCTCATGCACATGTTAGCGCAAATATAAAACAGACAGTATGTCAGAAAAGGCAACAACTCACACAGGAACAAACAGGTACAGTTTCCTGATTTGGTGCTGGGCACAATAGATCCCTCTAAGCAGAGCCATCTGATATAAAGCTGTATCCAAAAAAAATTTTCTTAAGATGTTTTTGATAATATCAGTAAAACAAGGAAGTTACCTTCTGTAAATTCCATATAGTCTTAACAGTGCCAGCCACTTTAACAGCTGCAGAAGCAGGATACTGCTTGGAGTTTATTTTCCTGCAAAGATCCAGAGATCTTATAATGGAAGTAATTCCCTGTGCTTTGATGAACTCTGCTACTTATGGCAGGAGCTTACTTTGCTTACAAATTTTTCCTGAAGCTAAAATGCCTGGAGACAAGATTTTACACACTGTTCTTTGAAGTGGGCAACAGTGACCACTCATCAATATGAATGACCCTGATGACAGGCTGGAGAGCAAGACCACATAAAAATGCAATATTTCAGTTTGATGGTGAAAGTGGTAAAACCCAGGAAAAATATTTTACCACAATCTTTTATGGAAATCTCGCATTTGTTGGCAAATCCTCCTTCTCCCCCAAACTGCATGGAACAAGTGTAG
Source organism: Merops nubicus (assembly GCF_000691845.1). Taxonomy (NCBI): domain Eukaryota; kingdom Metazoa; phylum Chordata; class Aves; order Coraciiformes; family Meropidae; genus Merops; species Merops nubicus. The sequence continues at coordinate 36,572 of NW_008585061.1, forward strand.
CTTTTTGTTTCTGGTCATTTTTAACAAAAGCAAGAGATATTTTGAAATGAAAGGTCCAAGTTACACATATAATTAGATATCAGCCTTCGGACTGAAGTAGTACTGTCTTACCAGCTACAGCACACATTAGAGAGTTCTTGTACTCAGTAGTGCAAATCTTTACCCAGATTCAAATCTTCTCTTTATCTGAATCAGAACAGGGAATTGAATGTGTTTCCCATAACCTATCCTCTGTGGGCTTTTCAGTTGACTCTGTCTTGTGCTAAAGCTTCTCCATTGCCTAGGATAAGCAAGACTTTACCAGACCAGAAAGCAACTCTACTGTAGAGGCTTTATGTAGCAGGGGTGACACCATGATGCCATTGTTGTTCTTCCTCTGTACTGAAAATGGGACCGAATTTACACTATTAAACTGGCCTCAGAAAACTAGTTCCAAGAGGAGGCAGTCATCCTAAATGTTGAGCTGAGGCTCAGGATCCTACAAGTGCTCTGAGACCACACAGATGTCACCAATACCAGAGATGGATTTATATACCCTGTTTTCTACATGGAGAAAAGCATTTATGCTAAAGAGATTTTAAGTTTTCCTGCATTCCTTTTGAAGCAAAGCACTTAAAAACATCAGCTAATTTGATAGGCTGTTCACAGAAAAGTTATAGTTCAGAGTACATCTCAGTCCAAAGCTGCTGTTAGTCATTAACTGCTTATAAGTTATATTACATGTAATGTTAGGACATCAAAATCTAGAGAAGTATCTAATCGATTCAATAGCCAGTACTCCTAGCAGGACCATGTCAAGTATGGATAGATGCAAAACTCTTGAGCTCAACAGACTTCCTGTATTTGTCATTAGGACCTACAGATGACTCCTTTTCTGCATAGGACTAAAAAACACCTCACAGTTTCCCTGTGATGCAGTGAAAGAAACGGAAAGGCTCAAGTGTTGCCTTTAGGCTCAGATGTGCAAACGTGGGTAGAAACAACAATGGATGTGTGCTGGAGCAGATTTAGCTTTTGGTGCAAACGTATGCATGTAAATCACCTCTGATTCATGAATGAAGAGCAGCTGAAGTAGGTTTTATAAATTGTCTCAAATTGTTAAAATCACATTGACATTCACATTACCTTTGCTTTCCCCAAGAGAAAGGTACACAGACCTTCAAAAAGCTTAATTGTGTACCCTCTTTTATTTGTGTATGCTTAAATAACCACACAAGTAAGATTTAAGCTCAAGATGGATAGATCTGGAGTCAATTGGATTTGGATCCCAAGTGGTTGGGTTTTTTTTTTTTTTTTTTTGTGATAACTTACTGTGTACTCCCAAGCCACATAGCTGCTTTGGAAAATTAGACTTGCTGCAGAGTGTTAGTGCTACCATGCAGCAAGAGGCCAAGCACTTTCATTAAGTAATGGGAAATCTATAGAAGGATCTACCTTCTATAGAAGCACCTTGTGCTTGTCTCAGTTTTTATGCTCTCGCCTACTAGCACCCTTTTACATTGCCCCATAGAACACAAAGCCAGCAACAGGCAGGGTGTTGCTCAAGAGGTGCTCTTACACAGAGAGCCACAGCAGAGTTTGTTGCTGTTGCAAATACTTTATTTATACTGGGAAACTTTTACCAGTAAGAAGTGTTTGCAGTATTCTGATCTGTGAACTGTAAATGCTGACATTACAGGCAAGTGAGTGTTTTCCAGAGATAAAGTGCAAGAAATAAGTATGATGGCAGCCTTCCTAGGTCAACTGAGCTACTTCTGCTCTGCCTTGTCACACACTAACTCTACCATCACAAAGGATGTATGGGCCTGTCAGAAACCTGCTAAAATGTTTCCTCCAAAGAACAGGTAGGCAGAACTAATAACATCTGTATGAAGGACCGACAGGAGATAGCCAGTGTGAACACAGACCCAACAATTTGAAACAGACTTTTGTCTAAGAACAGATTACAATTTTAAGCCAATACATTTTTAATAATACCTAATAACTAAATAGAAGGATTGGCTTGCAGACAAATAGCTTTTAAGACTCATTATTGATCTCTTCTTGATGTTCAGAGATCCTTCTTACAGATTTTGCTTGTAGTATGTTTCTTGGGAGTGAAGTTCAGCTTTTGCACAGGGCTGGCATCACTCTTATAAGCCCCTCCCTGTGTGACATTAAGCAATTTGAACCAGAAACATATCTTGTGCTAGCCTTCTCCATGGCATGAAAATTCACCTTCATACTTTCAGCATCAACCACTGAACCTATTAGTCATACAAGCATCAATAATATCTCTTATGTTTCAATCACTGATGCTTTCAAAATGCCATTGCTTTTCCAGCTGAAGTATTCTGTTTCCCCTCTTCTCTGTGCACCTGCTTGGAGAAGGTCTACCAACAGCATAACAACATACCAAAGGGGGGGATGCGCTCCACTTCTGTTGAGCAGACTTTCTCCTCATGTGCCCATCTGCCGTATGTAGCAGAGTAGATGACGAGGAACTTGGACTCCTGACAGTGGAGTTTCAGTTCCTGGTTTTCACATGCTGATTTGGTTTTGTATTCAGCTAAAATAGAAGCAAATAACAATATGGTAGCATCAGGCGATTTACTCGGCTGGCCTGTTAATAGCAAAATAGCAGCATGACAGAGAACAGCTTTTCTGCAAGTTTGGTATGTGGCACTACTACAACCAGAGACAAAGCCAACAGCAAAGCATCGTGTTTCTTCCAACCGAACTGCCCCCATATGACTATGTAAAGCCTCGGGCACCTTTTTGAAAGGAATTGAAACGTTAACTTTTGCCAATCTCCTCTCCCAATGGAACAGCCTCCCCACCTCCTGCATGACTTCCTGGTGTGTTTTCCACTGCTGCTCAGCAGGAGAAGCCTCGTCCTTTCCTTTTGTCTCTCCCTGGGACAATGTTGCTTTCTATGCCTACTTCAGATGCCTGCCTGAGTGCTGAGAGCCTCCCACCACTCATCAATCATGGGGATGGCTGGTGTCACCCAGTGCCACCGCGTACAGCACCAAAGAATGGGGAGCACAAAGACATGGGGACGGGCGGCATACCCTGGGCCAGACAGTGCTCTCGGCTATATTTGCACGGTTCCACCGAGGTCAGTAGGTTTCCCTGGGCGTAACCATCCACCGTGGGCTCAACTGAAAGCTTTTGCTGACAAAGCGATGTGAATCAGAAAGTTATCCCCTCTCCCTTTCTCAGCTGGCACAGCCACACTGGCAGCAATCTCAGCACAGAGGTGGGGAAGCCAGTGAGGTTGTCTTCCAGACAGCATGGTTTATCCCTCCTAGGGAACTGGTCAAAATCTGCCATCTGGCCAAGGAAGTCTCTTGCTGGTCTAAGCAGCCACTCTGCTTGCAGCATTTTACCACCTGTGTCTTCCTGGTCTACACAGAGTGGCAAACCTTTATACTACAGATAAGGCCAGGGAGAAGAGTTTATTCTGCTCCATTTTTTTGTCCTTCAAAAATGTGAAAACAGGAAAAAGAGGTTGCTGAGCCGAACAGGAGAAAAGAGAAACTTTACTGTTACTGAGTGGTATTCCTGCAAGTGGAGTGTGGGTGTTGGTGCCAGAGGAATTGGAGAGAGAAAAATCTTCTATCTATCTACTCAATAAAGAAAACATTTTCTTTAAGTTTTCTTTAAAATAGAATATATTTTTTAAACGGTTAATGTTCCTGGTAATAGTGCAGTTTCTTCCATTTGAGCTCATCAGCAGTCATAAGGTTAATTCTAAAGAGTGATTTTAAAAAATACTTGACCTACTACAGACAGTTCTGCAGAAGCACCTGCCATACCATAAACCCATGAGGATCATGCCAAGCAATCAGAGGCTCTGACCCGAGGGCTGACAGCCTAAAGCTGGGTTCTGTGTCTGTACAGGTGGGCTTTGTGGTTGCTGGAGAGTCTATGGAAGAACAAACAAGAGAAGGAATCCTGCAACTGGTGTAAGACAAGTGTAAGAATACAAGAGAGACCTCTTCAGAGATATAGCAACAGTATTTCTAAAAAGATGAAAAATGAAGGGATTCAGACAATTGCTAAAGTGCCCACTCAAAGCCAAGGACACTGTAAAATATACTTAAAGTTATACTCCAGTGATTTCCTGAGCAAGGATGTTTTCCACAGCCAAGCCTAACAATATTGGTATCTTCCCCACAAATATAAATTTCCTGTCACATGAAATCATGTAATTTGCACTGCAAGTGGACTGTTCCTCAATTCTGAAGGCAGCACTTGCTATCAAATAGACTTTTGAACAGCTTTTGTAAAATTCAGATCACAGAGAATATTATGTATACAAAGCAGCTCATTTCCAGTGGGAAAAATATTTAGTAGCTTATAAAAGTAGCGAACAGGACCTCAGTCCAATTTTGATTAGTAAAAAGATTTTTTTTATGACACAGACACATTTATAATATTCAAATCCATCTGGTAGTAATAATGCAGTAATTGTTAGATGTAAAAAAAAATAATTAAAACCACTAAGATAATAGATCATTAAAATTTTAACTTTAAGACATTTTTTTTCCCCTGACAATTGGCCCAGTAAACCCCCTGGGAGTTCTTGTGTCAGTGCTTTGCCACAGGTAATGCCTGCCTACTCCATTTGCCTTATCTCTGCTGTGACTTAAATATTTTGCATGAACTGGCCCTTCAGTTTGCTTGCTACCCTTGTTTCTCTTTAATCAGAACATTAAGATAGATATCACTGATGGAAGAAAATCTATTTTGTACTTTCTCCTTTAGCTGTCAGGTGGTATTTCTGAGTTGGCTGCTGCACCTACCCACAAATCATTTAACTATTTTCTTTGGGACTCATTTCAGCCACACTGGGCATTAGCAGCCAAAAAAAGCTGAGCCCCCACGCTGCTGGGGCTTGTTCTCACATAAAGTAGCAACAAGAAAAACAATTAAAAAAGACCATAAATGAAACCTCATGAAGGTTGTTTTAATCTTCTTACATTTTTCTCATGTTTAAAAAACACATCCTCTTTGAGGCAGGATTTGTCCTGTTACCTATCAATGTCAATTACCTGCATAGAATACAGATGATTCTACAATGAAATTCTGTAACAAAGTTAGCCACACGTGTATCCTTCAGCCATTATTCTATGAATCGGAGGTAATAGCAGAGAACCCTTGCAACCTTTAGTCCTAACTCCTTAAGCATTTTTGCATATTCCTTAGTATATCTTCACTGTTTGGATCCTTAGCCCAAGCATCTGTTTTTGCTATTCAGCTTTATCTTTCTAATATGACATTATCATTGCCATCTCTTTAAAAATAATTTCCAAAACATTTTTCCTTTCTAGTCTGCTGTCTGGCATCCAGCTCTCAAACTACACTGGTCATTACATTGGCAGCAAGCACACTGAAGTTGTAAACACAATGGAGAGCTAAGGTAAAGCAGAAAGAAACAATTTGCTATTAATCTAAAACTCTCAAAACTTCACATGGTTTTACGTGAAGCCCTGTGCAGTGGCATTTTAGCCAAAACAAACAACAAAACACACAAAATCACATTTGCCTGATGTGGATTACTTACTAGGTTTGCATTTAAAGGAGACAAGGAGGAATTTAGTGGTCCCTGGACACAGATCAGGTCCAAAAACCCGACTATTGACAAGGAGTTGGCAGGATCTCAGGTTTTGGCATTCATCCAGTACTTTCTAGAACAACAGGCAAAAAGGATAGGCTTGAAAACAAGGTATGAAGCCATACAGCAATGAGAACACTTAGTTGTACTTTGTTATATACAGGAGACAAATCATTCCTTCACAACATTTTGGCTATATAAATATTAAAAACATCTGTATCACTGGATTTAAAAGGCCACATCTCTACCAGCCCAAGTCATGACCGAGCATCATCACAGTAATGCCCATGACAATTTAAGACATTACCAAATTTCTTTAACTTTTCCCTCTGCTTCCAGCAAGTCAGCCAGGTTTTGCTGTGTGGCACTTGAGACTCTATGCAGAGCCCACATTGAGTAGGAACGCTCTCATCCCCCGGCCTCTTCACTGCTGTCACTGAGGCACTCCCCCACTTCTGACAGCACTTAGGGGAGTGCAATGCCCAGGTGAAGCATGGTAACTTAAAAAGATGTCTTTTTAACCATTTCATCTTGACCTACTTAAGTTTACCTGATCACATTCTTTAATATCTTCACTTGAAAGAGTTCTGCCTAATGACTTGGTGTGCTTAGTTGACACTAAAGCACAACCCTACCTTTAAGCCACATGCAGGACCTCCTGCTTAAGGGGCATGCACTTCTTGTTTGCACTTAGACACATTGTCAGATACTTGACTTGCCACTTGGACAAACAAGCATTAGTTTGATCAGATATCACAGATGTGCCCATATATCCTAAGCCTGCTTGTCTTTTTTTTTTTTTTAAATGCTCCTATAAGGCCATATCTACCCCAGATTTTTTTTTCCCAGTAATATATCATGGTTCTTACTGTGCTGCTTCACTGGGAGTGGCAACAGAAGGAGGACAATACCAAAGTCAGGCGTGTTTTATGCAAAGGGTCATGTGGACCCTCCCCAAGTTGAGCAAAAGGGCTGAGTACTCCTAGTGCTCATGTTAGTGTTCCCACTTCATCAGTGGTTTCAGAGCTGTAGCTATGGAAAATATGAAGACAATGCCGAAGATGAGTCCGAGTTCAGTTTTTAATGGTCCTAAGGCCAAGGGCCCTAAAAAAACCCCACACAGTTTAAATGTAGCAGTGTACTTATGAAATTCTTATTAACCTTCAAAGCCCAGTTTAGAGAAGGCTTTCTATACAATCATTTTGGATAGTCTGTGTTACTGTCCCCAGGATTCCTGATGTTTAAAATCACTACAGGCTTCTATAACAAGGGTGTTGCCTCTGGGTCATCCCACTCTTAACAGGCATGACTGCAAGATACCATTCTCTGATAGTTTGAGGTTAAACCTATGGGAATTTTTGCCTTCTTTCTTATCAGAAGGGGTCTCAGTCATACCAAGAGGCCAAATCACAAATTTACCACTGTGATAGCACAAGCTGCACTCTTGTTTCCAGGCTGTGAGAGTTGGCAGTGGCTGAATCCCTCTCTGTCATCCCTGGAAGCCATCCCTCTCAAGAATAAATGATACATATTGGCAGCACATTGCAGCGATCCTGTAACACTCTTGCCTTTTTGTTCCCCTTTGTAGAAGAGGACTTGCATCCAGCACTATTTGAGCATTAAGTGCTCTCTGAAGAATTTAAAAGGGAAGGAAAAGCAAAGCAGACTTAGCTTTATCAGTCAATTTTTCTTTTACACAGTTGCAAGTCAAATAACTCCTTAACTGGGATGGTTCTGGAACAGGCCAGTGAAATAGAGTTACATCTTTAGTAAATGGAGATAGGTGTCCCCTACTGAGTCACCTTCTGTTTGCACCTGAGATGAATCATCTCCTGTGCATCTGTTTATATTTTCTCCTACTTAATGCAAGCAGCAGTCGCATTTTCTGTCAAGTTGCTGTGCAAAACCACGCAGCCACAAAAGGAAATGCTGATGCTCGTAATGGGGTAGAACTAGGCTATCAATATCTTGAGACAGATATAACTGCAGTGATCCTTTTAACAGGAGGTCACTGTATAAAATGCCTGTTATGTTTCCTGCTGGCTACAGGGTAGCATCATGCCCGATTATGCAGACTGCAGATGCAGGTCCAAAGGTCCTGAGATCACTGGTGCTCTTTTCTAAGAAGTCAGTTTACAAGATGTATCTCTTCTCCTTGACAGAACCAGAAATCCCTGAGATGCAGAGCATTCGTATCTCTCATGTTTGTGGCCTTGTCAAAATGCTTTTGGTCAGTTACAGTGCCTGAATGATGATGATAGTTTATGCAACAGTTACCCCATGCCATGTTTCTTAAATTCAGGGGAAAAAACTGCCCATAGAGACCTCACAAAGCCATTCACAAGCTCAAAATAATCACTGGTATCACTTTACTGTACTCAGTAAAATGACATCAAGGATGCATCTGGTCTACTGTTTTTGGCAGAGAGATGTACTTTCACATGGCCCAGAGGTCATGTCTGGAATGTCTTTAGAAGTTGCAGTGCAGCATGGGCAAGTCACACTTATAAAATTGCCCTAATATTGTTTCTGGAGATAGGATATTACTGCCAAACCTCTCAGTAAAACTCTTCAGCTCACTAGTGATGGGAACAGCCATTCCCTGTTGTCAAGAAGCAATGTGTTGTCTGCAAGCACAAATGTTGCAAGCTCCATCAAAGCTTCCATAAAGCATTTACAACAGCTTCACCAACAGAACCTGTTCAGATTCCACTAGCTACTAATTTTTGCAATTGTTTACTGAATTGGATGTAACACTGGGCATTTATATTATGACAAAACAAGCCTTTGACAGTAGTGTAAGTCAGATCTTCTAAGCATTGTTCCAAAACTCTCCACAGCAGAAAGCAGTACTTTAGGAAGTATAAAACATTTTAAGCTATACTTAGGTGGGCCCAGCAAACAAACCATAGGATATTTCTGATACAAATAATGTATTCACAGAGATACACATCTGCAGAAGTGTTTAGGCTCTGCTGTTCAGCTGCCATGGTGCCTTTTCAGTGAGTGAAGATAGGCATGGAACAAGCCATTGCCAACCAGAATGCCATCTTATTCAGTGGACTTGTAATTCGGCTCTATCCAATGTTTGCATCCTCTCCTGGGGATAAGGAGGACCTGTGTGATAGTTAAGACTGGTTTTCTTAGTCATGACAAGCCCCTGATTAGAAGTGAATTGTTTATTTTAGGGAATTTTGAGAATGGGGTTTCCAAAGCAAAGTTCATCAAAATACAGGGCAATCTACAAAGCCTTAATAATCCTATGGTAATATCCTGCTGGCCAGACCAATCCTTCCAACTATGATATTTTTGATGGTAAACTGACATAGCCACAATGTGATTTCATTCAACATCGTGACCACTTGGCATTTTCACACAGCATAGCTCACCCCACGGAACCACCAAGAACATTCTGTGCATTAAGAACCTTCATGACGTGCGATACCTGCAAAGAGGTGGGTGCCACACAGTTCATGGGTTCTGTCATCCTGGCTTCAGGCTCCTGAGTGCTACACATGTGGTAGTCTTGCCCATAAAATGCTGACTGGACACTTATTGTTGAATGCCGAGGACAGTGCAGACTCAAATATTCCCCATCGCAGGCATAGGCAGTATGATTTTGCAGAAGTTTGGTTAGGTAACCTAGAAAATATTCAGCACTGTTACAACTAGTACAGGAAATGACAAACTCATTAGATAATAAGAAAACCACAGTCAGTCTCTGGAAAGGGCATTGTAGTCAAGGTTATACGTATGGCCTGCTGCCACACCACATGGTTCTGTGAATGGGTCAACCTTTACATGGTAATAACACTCAGGTCTGGAAAACAAGAGGTCACGTGGCAGTGAGTCAGAGCCCTACCAGCACTCCAGCAGCAACACTACATCAGAGATGTCATTTCACAGACAGTAAAGGGCTCAGGCCCTTGAGAGTCATGGTTGCCAACAATCCCAGGCCATGTCTGCCCAAGTTGGAATGGCTATTACTTGGTTTTGTGGGCTAGGCTCATGCATCCCAGCTGGCTATGGTATTCCTTACACCTCACCTTAAACTGATGCTTTGCACATCTGGGCTCCCAGGTAGGTGTACTTCACACAAGGGATAATAGAAGTGATTCTCCCTGTGTCACTGAATCAGACGCTAGGATAACAGAGGAAAGGAAGTCCATAAGTGCCGAACACCATAGGTGCTAGACAGAAACCCAGAAGCAAGATACATGGAATTCTGTATTTGCTAGAACGGTTTTCAGTATTACCTGAAGAGGAGAGGTATGATGTGTATGTAGCTGTCCACCTGTACCATCCACTTCCATCTTCTAGTAAGTCCATGAGCAGCAGAGATAATGACAGCTGTTTTACTGATTTATAGTCCATCCTGTATTGTCTCTTTAGCCAAGATTTCTATCATCATCACAAATATTTACAGATTTAATCTCCTACTGCCCTTCTCTCTGCTCTGGAGAATAATGGAAACATGCAGGCCGCTACCTTTGATGTTTACAAATTAGCCATCGTGATGCAAAACTGTTAGGGGTGATTTAATAGAAAGACTTCCCTCACCTGTAGCTATGAAGCTTTGATATCTCTACTTCTCTCTTTGATATCGTCTCTTGAGATCTCTCTTTGATATCTCTTTGATATCCTCTGTGACATTTGATTGAAATCTATCTTTAAGCAGAAGAAGTTTGTGGATGAAGGTGAAGAAGAGGTGTGAGGGACAAAGAGAGATAAAGGACAAAAAATACCAGTCTACAAATGAAGCAGTATCTTTCCTCATCTATAAACACAGGTACATTAGACCTCAAGTCACATCTTTCCTCATGAGTTTTGACAACCCCATATACTAAAATCAAAGCAAAACTTTCTAATTCTTCCAATTAGCCAAACTTTTTACTGTGTACTCAATAACTATATTTGAATAGTTTCCTTATTCTTATACATGCATTAAATTCTGTATATTTCTTTCTGAAATCAATTCCAAATCTCTAGAACACCAAGTTCACCTACATTCATGACAAAAAGCCCAAACAAAATTCTCCAAACCCAACACGTTAAATAATGAGAAAGCAGTAAGAGCTTCCAGTGATCTGAGAAAACATTTGTAGAAGTTTTAAAACTGAGGCTATGAAGACAAACATATCTTTTGAATATCAAAAATCATGATTTTCCTGTCTTTGCCTCTTTTCCAAACATATAATTGGTCTAATTAAAGACAAAAGGTAGTATCTTCTCCTCAGAAATTTTGCTTACCCCATTATGGTGACAGCAACATTATTTGTGTTAAGTATAATAGAAAGGAAAAAAAAAAACCCAAACATTTTCTTGTTTTGGTCAGAACTAGAATGAAAAGCTTTTTGTATCACTAGAACAAAAATTAGTTTTCTCAAAGAAAATATTGAAAAAGAATTGGCTCATGCCATGTATTTTCCACACTTTTTGCACTTACTAAACCTTTCATCAAAGATGATTAATTTTTAAAAAGGCTTTTAAATAGAAATTTAAGTACTCCAAGTAAATGGTATGAAATTACAATATTACAGTTCTCTTGTGCCTTTTCAGTGGTGCAACTGGATAGGAAAATTGAGCTTTCCTCTCAGTTACTAGATCTGGAAAAAGGAAAAGCCTGCTCTGCTTTTGTCTTTGTTGTTCCTCACCTGGAGCCCAAGAGAGGACAGGAGTCAGCTAGATGCAACTCCCAGTGTAGCAAAAGTGTAAGTGAGTTCTCACCTCACTGAACTCAGTCTGAGGACTGGCACTAAAATCAGGGTGGAGAGAATTTCATGCCCTTTGTTTACAGTCTAGATCTCAAGGAGACCAGCCCAGCAGAAATCCCCATGGCTTCTCACTGGTGAAATGCTGGGGTCTGAACCCCAAGCCCTGAATTAAGGTTGACATATGGGTGATTCCCTCAGCCCTTCATAAAGAGGTGGTGAGTTTGCCTTATAGCTTCCCCCCAGGGTGTGGCCGGCCCTGCAGGGAGAGCCAGAAGGGAAATGAGCCCCAGGGGTCCCGCACTGAGTTGACAAAGGTCAGGTGTCTGCTTGGGGATAAAAGCTGGGACCACCTGCAGGGAGTCAGGAGTGTCTGTCTGTGGAGTGCACTCCACAGAGCGTCCTGGTTCAGGAGAGACCTCCTGACTCTCCCTGGAGCTGGGCCCTGGTCTGTTTAGGCCTTTGCGAACGCGGGTCATTCGGGTGAAAGTCGCCATCTGGGCACCTTTTTCTTATATGTTTAACTTGGTGATCTGTCTGTTTCCCATGCCAACTATGGGAAACCTTGTGTCTCTGTTTATACCACCTGTTGTGGGCTGAGTCATGTCTTTTGTGGGATCGTTGGGGGTGGTGTCAATTATGTACCATCTGATTGACTTGTTTGTACCCCCAGCGATCATTCATGGAATGTCCTTTTTGTCTACAATACAGTCTGTGTATTGGTTCATCTTCCTGCTGGCTGTATCATCTTTGTTGGGCCTGGTCACTGGCAGAACTACTAGTTAAAAAAACCAAACCAACAAACCCATCCTCTACATTTTCTGTGTAACTGAGATCACAAATAACTGAGCTTTTCTGCCAGAGCCACTCCCCTGTCAGCCTGCTCCTGAAAGGTGCTGAGTATTGCCTGGAAAACGGGCCGAATGCCCAACTGTGCCCAAGCGACTTTGCTACGGTCCGATACTGCAAAGGGGCCCCCAGTGGCATTTACTGCCACTGAATGCCTTTGACGTTGCCATCATAGCATAAAGGGCCACAGTGTAAAAGAGTCTTCAGTCCAGTGTGAGTTGTGGGCACTCAACACCTTGCAAGATTTAGCCCGATATTTGTAATCATTTCAGTTCTTCAGGTTTTAAGTTACTTGGAGCCAAGAGTGCTGTATACAAAACAGCCCAGTATTCCCTAAAGAATATCAGCTATGTTGTGATTTGGATGAGTTCCCTGGCATCTTAACTGCTGCTTTGATCCTGCAAATTCCTAATCCAGTATCTAAGCACCTTTTCCCAACAATTGCAACTATTCAATCCTTTAAAAAAAATGCCTTTATAAAAAAACTTGCTCTGATTCTGTGTAAGCAATATAGTTCATTTCTAAAAATAAAGTGAGACGGACTGGTGAAAATAAGAAATCATGCTCTCCAGCCTTCCAAGCGGCTTTTAAAGTGACTCTGCTGTTACTAAAATCCTTGTGTATTTGCACACAATAAAGGATAAAAATAGTAATGGAAATTGGCTGAAACCTACTGTTGTCTGATAAGAGAAGTGGTGACGTACTAGTATCTCCACCGCTTGTCTCACGTGTCAGACCACGCACACCTGCGTTCTGTACTGCTCTACACACAGACTGCACAGCCACAGGTGGAGCGGTCAGGAGTGGCCAGCCCTTTTGAGGAGCCGTGCTGACTGGGCAGCTCACAGCCCACACTGAGAAAGAATTCCCACTCAAAGAGGCACAATTCATTCTTGCTCTTCCCTGAAAATCTCTGACCTCTTTCCTCTCCTCATGCTGGCCCTCTTCTCATACTGGGGCGTTGCCTGCTCTGTGCTCAGCGAGGGAATAAAGTTTTCTCAGCAGCTGCTGCCTCCCACCTCGGGAGCAGTTCCCAGCTGCCTTCCCTCCTTCCCTGGGCAGTGTGGCCTTGCAGTCACCCTGGTAGAAAGCTTCATTTTCTTGAGACCATGAGTACCCCTATATTGTTTACCAAGTTCTCTACAGAAACACACTTCCCTCGAGGCAGCAAATTTAACCAAATGACACTGTAAGGTTAGGAGGAAAAATATGTTCTTATCTCTACAATTAATAACAGCCAGGATTATCAGGAGAGAGGGCATTGTAACAGTTGAATGGCTCTGTCACTCTTTTGGAGGCACGCTTCCTTTTCTGCATTTCTCTCAACTGGCGCAATTAAATCAGGTCATCCAAAATAGACAGCAGGGTTGTGTCACCGTCCAGATCAGACAGCAGGATTGTGTCACTTTCAGGCACTGGCCCAGCACTTGGCCTGGGCTACATGCACTTCAAGGCACTATTTCTCATTCAGAATCTCTCATTTTGTATTTGTTTCATTAATAGCTTAGCTGTGAATTCTAAGAAAACTTGTTGGTGTTTTGTTTTTGTTTTGTTTTTAAATATCTAATATGGGACCTAGAGGCTATGACTGAACTGCAACAAACCTCTATGTCCTGGTCCCCTCTGTGCTAGGGAAGTACTCACTAGCTCCTCTCTGGCCAGCACACAAGGAGATTCCTTTCCCTGGAAAGCAGGGTACAGGGAGGGCTGTAGCACAACCACAGCTTGCCTCAGCATGGATGGAGTGAGGTCATGGCTGTGTGTGCACCTGGGCTGGAAAACCAGCAGGCTTGTGAGTTATGTGGTTTCTTACCCTTAACAGAATCTTAAGCAGATCCTAGAAAAATCCTTAGATGACTTAACGTTTTAAACCTTATGTTGTGGGGTTTTCTCTTTGTTTTCTGGGTTGTTGGGTGATGGGGGGACAGGTCGTGTTCAGCTACAGCAGTCAATTTTTCAAGCACTATTCTGCAATGAGAAAGATTACAAACTTCCTCTTCCTTTTTTGAAAACAATAAATGTCACTCTTCTTTAAAACAACATGAAACTTTATTAGAATAGTGTCAACTACTGCAAGAATTGCTTAAATCACAAAAACTTGGCAATACTGCAGTGTCCCAATAATATCTCTACACCTCTGTGTGAAAGCTTCACTAGGAGCTTTCACATTGATCCAAGACATGCATTCATAAGCAATGTATGGGGTGCTCTGCATACAAAATCATCTACAAGACGTTACAGACTGGCTCAGAAGTTAAGGCTGAATCATACGGCAACAAACAGATCCCATTGATTTGAAGGCCAGAAGGTATCATCCCACCCAACTGTCTGCATAACCCAGACTACTCACTCATTGTAACTTTTTACTGAGACTCAAAACATCAATGCAGAATCCAAGCGTAATCCTTTCTTCCAGAATTAGCCAAATTAGTCACAGCATCCACTGTGTTGACAAAGAACTTCAGCTAAAAAAACACAGCACCAGAAAAACACACAAAACACTGAGGCTGAGCAGCTGAACAAAGCTTTAAGCTTTACTGATTACTTCTTGTTGCAAAGGCAAACTGATAAACTGTAATAACAACGACAGACAAAGATAACTGGTCTAAGAGAGTAAAGGTCGTAAATAGATACCTTTGTGTGAAATAGAGCTCTTAAAAGGTTATCATTTTTATATTCAGCATTTTCTCCTGGCATCATTGCTTTGAATACCAATAACGTTAGTAATGAACCTAAAGTTATGAAAATCCAGAAAGAATTTTCTTTTTTCTCTTAAAAACAGAAAAATTCGGAACTTGGAAAGTTTCAGTTTAAAAAAACCCATGAGTACCAAAAAGCCTGGAAGCAGTCAGCTGAGAGATGTATTACGTCTCCCATGTATGCCACAAGACAGTACAGGGTGCTTGGATTTGCTGGATTCATACCCTATGGTGGAGGACTCTAACAGAAGACCTTAAGGCACTTTTTCAGTTGTCAGCATTAGTGTAAATAAGAAATGTGTATGCTATGTCCAGGCTAACTGCACTGGCATGGACCTCACTGTACGGAAGCAGCAAGGGGAATGGCATTACAAGTTGTGGGTCTAATGCCTAGCACACATCTCAGCATTGACTGATATCATGTCTTTTGGGCAAGAGAGCAGCTTTGCATCGTAATATTTTTAGAGCCTGAAGCCGCGCTGCACACAGCCTACAAGGATTCTTAGAATTGGGCCTTCATAGACAGATTTAGTAATATTAGTTCCTGTGCATTGCTGAATCTATCTTAATTAGCACAGCAATTTGCTAGCTCTTTTTAAAGACATACAAATCCATTTTAGATCAAAATAGATTGAAATAGCACACATATTGTTGTGGGAGTCCCAGAAGACTAATCCATTTGGTAAATCTACATCAGGTCCCACAGTTTTATGAAGAATGGTGCCAACGGTCATTAAAAATACACAAGCAAGACTAGCAATTTTGAAGGAAGAGATTTCATGCAGTGATAACAGAATTGTTGATAAACTCTACTACAAACACCATTAGAAGGATCAATTTCACATTTATTGGTATTTGAAATTCAGTTGCAGTACTTCTCCAGCAATATTTTCTCCATTGGTTTGTGAATGAAGCATTGAGGAGAATTTAACCCCTAAGTTTCCCGCCCCATCCCTTCTGCCATGCCCTCCACTGGTCTTCACAGAAAAATACCCCACAGACCATGCTGTTTGGGGTTACTGCACAATCCCTGCTTTCAGAGATAGGCTGTGTGTGTGGATATAACAGTGTCTATTTGGCTCCATTCACAGGAGCAAGGATCTGCCTTTCATAATTTTCTTTAGCCTCTTACCTCAGTTGTCTACAAGTTCTTCCTGTGGTACCTCTTCTTTAGAATCAATGACAGAGGGCAAAATGCTACCCAGAAAAGACACTGTTTCTAAAATTCACAGCATCATGCTTCTTGCCCCATCATTTTATTCTTTTTCATCCAAGTGCATCCTGTTTGAGTCATTCTAGCCAGACTTGGTCTTCCAATCTTTTATCAGTAAGAAATATCCTTAAGCAGAAGCATTGTTTGTTCTACTCAGTGTTCAGAAATGAGCATAACGGCCCCACTCAGCAGACACACATAAAAATCCATAATTGCTTAATATGTGCTGTCTTGCATAGTCACTAATTTGACTTCATTTCCCTCCATTGCATGTTCTTTTCAGTGTGCCTTTTGCTGCTGTTCCTCTCAACACTCATACCCTTACAAGTGACTGCTACAACGACTAACTTCATCCTTTGCTTATACCATGGGAGATGGCATGAAAAGCTGGTTTGCCATGCAAGGAAAACAAGTTTTGTATGATCACTTTAGTTTTTATATTATCTAAGCCTTTTTGATGAGGGGATACATGTTCACTTGGAAAAAATTAGTGGTAATCTAGTTTCACAGATAAGCTAGTGACCATAAAAAAACCCTTCCCATTTCCAAATGTCTAGTTTGGTTTCAAAGCATACAAAGCTGTTGCCTTTCTAAGAATCAGTCCTTGAGAGTTTTTAGGTGACCATTTCTAAAAGAGATTAAGTTTATGAGATCATGATCTCTGCAACTCCCTTAATAATTTTTAAGTTGCTTTCAAATCTGAGGGGTACAAAGAAATAAAGCTCCTATAAATTTCATAAAAATTGAAGCTTGAGCTGACAGGTCGAATTAAGAACTGTAATTTCCAACTCAATCTAATTGACTAGTGCTAAAAGTTAACTGACTGCTGAAGAGACAGCATGCTCACACTGGAGAGCCAATCAGCCTGCTGCTAATGGAGCAACTTGTTTTCACTGGCCATAATAACAGATGAAGGATTAAGCCTTCAATAAGAAGATGCCTAAGTTAAAAGCAAAAATGCTTTGGGGACAGCATGACAATCCAAGCAGGCATCACTGATGAAGACATCAGTCAGGTTTTCTGTGACCTGCTTTATCAATATGTGCACTTTCCTAAGGAAATTGTCTTATTCTTTTCCCTCACAGTCATATCTCATGGATCATAATGTGTATCATAATCTTCTTATTGAACCTAACTCTCACTGTCTGCTGAATCTAAGGGCCAAAGTAAGCAACAGCTTGGTTCCACATAAGCCAGAGAAAGGGTCCAGGTAACCAGCAGATAATTCAGCATAAAAACACATTCAAACATTCACAGTATTCACTGAGTAGCAACACAGTTAAGAAACCAAGCCATGAGCTCTTTTTAGATAAACAAAACTAAGACATCATGAAGAGAGTACAGACCTCCTGTAACTTTTTGGTTATATCAAATGGCCATTATTTCACCAGGTACCACATAATATCTTCCTATCTGTGCCACTCAACTAAGACTTCCAGTTCTGTGAATTAATTTTTTATAGAATGGAAAAATCCATGAATCCTGCACTCACAGACCAGATGCCTATTCACTCTCTCATACCCTCCCACAGCTGTTCTCTGTTTCGTTCAGATCTCCAGTTTCATATTCCTTTGAGTTGACTCCCAGGAGTGATGCTTATTTTCATTGTATCCCAGTGGCTTTCTGAGGAAATCAGAGAGATCCCTCTGCATGTCCTTTTTCTCACTCATTTTCTCAAATTTTCTTTTTATTTCCTTCTTCCCTGCTTGTGTTCGGAAGAGGCAAACTATTACTGATCCCCAAAGATTTTGGTCTGTAGCAAACTCCATGCTATGGTCAGATATACTTCTCTCAGCTATTCCATGAAGCCGTAAGGGCAAACATTTTCCTAGGATTTAATATGAAACTATTACAGCGGAAAAAGAAGATTTTCGCCCTCCTATCCTAAGATGCTAACAAGAGGTCCCTGTTAAGGGAGACTGTGAGGCTTTCTTCTGCCCTTGCCAAAAAATCCTTTTGATTGGAGACAGAGTAGCCTCTTCCAGTGCCATTAACAAGAAGTAACAAGAGAAAGGCTCAGCAGGCAGCAACTGCTTCTGCATACAGAATCATTATGCCTAAGAGACAGCAAAGTCATAATCTTCCCAAAGACTGCAAGTAGGAGAACTTCAGGGACTAGAGGAAAATATTTGTCTGAAAACTTGGATGAAATCTCCATGCAAGCTTGAGGAGAGGGAGAGGCTGTTCCTTGCCAGCTGCTCAGAAAACAAAATACAGGTTTGGTTTTGAAAACAGAATTCTGACTCAAACTCTGCATTTTTTATATTTCCATTTATTTGACAGTCATAAAATCAGATAAATTAGAGATGAGGGAATTTGCCTATTGAATGACTGTGTCCATCCTCTGGCAGTTCACAGATTTGTAGTGTTATGATGGCTTCCAGTATAGCAGGTCCAAGACAGAAAAGAAAAACAAAACAAAACAAAACAAAACAAAAAAAACCACAAACAAACAACCAAACAAAAAAAACTACCCCAAAACACAACTCATCTTACCCTCACAGCCTGCTGGTTTTCTTTACAACAACATTTCATTTCATTTTCCCAAACTCATTTTTAGACTGAAAAAAATGAAAATCCCAAAATTGCAAAATTATTTTGAAAAAATGCTTGTCTTCCCATCCAATAAAATACAATGAAGAAAAATAAACAGATATTTGTGGGTTGAGACCCTCATCCAAAGCCCACTGAAAACCTTGGGAATCCTTCTAGTGACCATAGGCTTCCAATTAGGTCTTATATTATGAGTGATGTTTAAAATTAATTCTAAATTAAGAGCCAAACATCACTGGTATTTAATTTTTTTGCCAGAAGCCACACAATAGACCTTTGAAACAAAACTCTTAGCACGCATAGAAATTGAGATGAAATGACTCACCAATGCTGAACAAATAAGGCACAACCATGCCTCCCTCTGCTCTTGCGTTCCTTTAAGACACTATTGTCTCTGTGTTTGGTAATATATCAAAATATTTCAATTTTAATTGTAGATTATGGTTGGCAGATGACAGAATTCTGATAACTGGTGACTAGTCAGACAGTGCTTCTTCTGTCTGGGGGCACTTCCATCAAAACCTGAGTATTTATTTGGAACAGGTCTGTAACCCTTTTCTCTAATAAAGGCGAAACTGTCTGGAAGCTCTGTCTCCTGGCGAAGGGCACCGGCAGCAGATGGAGTGGGAAGGCAGGGAGCAGGTAACCCCTGCTGCTTATTGGGAACAGAAATAACATAGGATGTCTCAGGTGCCTGCAATCTGCACAGTGGGAACAAAGAGAGTTCCTGCCCCAAAGGTGTAAGAATCTGAAAGACAGACTCAAACATGTTGGTCTCTGAGCAATGGAGATGAGGAAAGTCTGGTTCCCTATAGGGTTGCGTCTCATGTCTGGATTTCCCAGTTCCTGTTGTGGGGGTATGAGCATCACACTACACTTCAACTCACTTTGGGAGAACTTTTGTGCAGCGTCCTTTCTTGGTGATGCCAGTTTGGCCTAGCTGCTACACTCACAAAATGTGTGGGAACATAATAGGACCAAAGCTCTACTTTTCTAACAGGGTTGATTAAATCTCATCAGCGTATTTAACAAAAAATATTAGTCAAAGTACACATCTAAAATAGGATTTCATAAGCTATACTTCCTCAGGAAAACAGCGAGAACTGCAGAGACAGGCCTGACACAAAACCTTGGATCTCAGCACCATGATCTAAACTAAAATCTCACTTCTGACACACACCTCTTTGTTCCACAGAACAAATCCCAGATTGACATTGAGAAACTTTAAACCAGACTTTGAAGTTTAACTCCAATATTACTGAAGTGGAATGTTTCTAAAATGAAATGTTTTACTTTAAATAAAGCAACCAAAATTTTCATTTGACTTTTACAAGGCAGTATCAAGAAGATGCATCAGCAACATCACTTATTTTAGCACCTCTTTAAATATCCTGGTTGAAGGACAAGCTCCACTTGCCACAGTGAGTCAACAGAACCCACTCAAGAAAATTTATACAGGATTTTATCTGACCAACACAAAACCAACAAAAAAACCTCTGCATCATTGCGGTTGGTCACAATTGATCCTGCCACGTTATTACAAACAAAGCACTTGCTTGAAGCATTTGTTTGCTTTCCTTTTGCCTGGGGGAATCTGGGATGGGTGAGTGCCACAGAACTTAATGGAAACTTTTAATGCAGAAACACCACAGGATCAGATTATATTTCTTGGGTGAACTGGTTTGCTTTTTCATTAAATCCATTTGTTTTCTATTGTTGGGTCAGAAAATCAAGTCTATGGAGTTAAAGCAACGCCTAGTTCTGTCTGAACTGTTCTGGAAAAAAGAAGGAAAAGTTGACACCTGTGGACAAAGATTAAAAGGTTCTACCGAAGCAGTGGCTGTTTCCTCTATTCACATTCAGAAAGTCATTCTTCAGGCCAGTTATGCAATCACACAGTTACTTCATTTTTGATCTTTGGTTACAGCCACATATCTTGAAAGCTGCCCAGAAAACCTGGCTGGGATTAAGGTAAGAAAGGGAGATTGACTGATGAAGTGAGCCAGGGAGGCCAGTTCAAGCAGAAAGCCTAAGATCAAAGTAGTGTGGAGAAAGAAAGAAAGAAAGAGAGGAAGAAATTACTATTAAAAAAAAAAACAAAAACAAAAACAAAAAAACACCACAAACGTGAATGGTGTTTTCTAGTGTTGCTAGAGAGAAGGAATTTGTTCCCAGGTAGGTAAGAGGTCAGTTCACTTTTTGCACCAGACAGGGAAAAGGTGGAAGAAGGAGCAGGGCTAAGACAGAGAGCCAAGGGGAGAGCCGAGCACTTCTCTCCCTGCCAGCAACGAGGGCAGGGGGATGAGACAAGGGAGCAGTGACTCCTGCTGTTGGGAAGGTACACACTCCTGAGCAAATGCCACCATCGCCAGCAAAACCAACTCTCCCTCAGCAGCAGTGGTAGCAGACAGTTGGGCTTTCTATACCACCAATATAGGTATACAAGTTTAGTACACAAGTTAAGTTTGCTGGTTTTGCCAGCTCCTTGTTTTGCTGCTTTTGGGAACCAGTCCTTGAACAGAGAGGAACTGTGAGGAAACAGCTGTCATGTGGCCTTGGTTTCTTGGAAAATGTGTCCCTCTTCACCTCTGAGTCTCCTGGGATCCCAAAGTATGTAGGATTTGGGCTCCCAAGGACAGGAGCATTAGCAAAATTCACAGCAGTCTTCAGTCTCCTTGACTGGGACCTTATCTGAAAAGTGAAAGTTGCAAGTGATCACTGAGAAAACCAACATAAGGACTGAGCTCTGTCAAGTAGGAATCAAACTGTGGACATGAATAAATTGTGTGGTGAAAAGGAATTTTAGATGTGTTTAGAAGAAAATTCTCTAGCTGTAGGATCAAACCAATATGCATGAAGATCTAAGGAAAGAAAGAAAGAAAGAACTGTGGCTCTCTGTCTTCTTTCAAACCTTCAGCTTCCAGTTTCATATTTGGGCATAAATGCTTGGATTCCACTTCTAAAAAGCAATCACACTGAGGACTGCAGACCTCAGAGCAAATCACTACTTTAAGTAAACAATGCAGTTAATAAAGATGTTCTTTGTTGCCACCAAACTGCTAAAGAAGAGATTATGCAGATCTTTAAGTATTGTGTGTATCAACATTACTTTACCTCCAGTATCTCCTGTTACTAAAACTAATTTTGCCTACTGACAGCGAGTCCTCCTCACAGAGTTCGACTTAAGACTGCTGCTGGAGTCTTGTTTCAGAACATTTTTCTTCCTAGAAAATACCACTTCACATACCAATTCATAAAATGTTATTGCACAGTGAAGAAATGTCTCAAAAAAAAAAAAAAAAAATTTGGTTTTCAAAGTTAAAAGCAGGACTGTGAAACATGAGAACAAGTACCTGCAGCTCTATATCCTATACGGGCAAGAATAATAAGGCCATGATAGCAACAGACCTGCAATGACCAAGTGAAGAGATTCTACTTACAGATAGAGCTGCCAACCTCTCATGAAAAGGGAGGGACAGATACTGTACTAGTTTCACTGCTTCTGTTCTGTGAAGTGATCCATAAAAAATGACCATAGTTTTCTAAATGGGGAAATAAATACAAGCCAAACATAAAACTACAAAAAAAAAAAAAAAAAAAGGAAAGAATAATCCTTCACTATACACATACACTGCTCCCTGCTCCCCTTTCCACAGCACCAAACAGATCCCAAGAGGAGTATTCTGTCTTTGTGTTGTTATAAGCAAGAAGCTGGATTAACAAATGGACTCTGGGCAGGTTAAAATTGCTAGCACAATTTCATATATACTTAAAGAGAACAACAAAGATTACATGTGCAGTTGTTGCAGTTTGACAGCAGTCAAGGAAGCAATTACAGAAAGCCATGAGAATGGCAGGGCTAGGGGACAGGGCAAGAGAAGGAGAGAGGAACAGAGTTTAGGCTGCTGAGTTAGAGATCTGATGCTGGAAACAGAGTAGAAAAGGCAATGACTCAAAAGTACGCACCTGATAATGAGCATAAAAGCCCAAAATCTGTGAAAATGAGGAAAAGTTTAAGCCACTGGCCTCCCAATTCTCTGTGGACTCCTAAATTCCCAGTACTAGATCAAATCCTGCAGGAAACATTCAAGGTGTGGACCTCAGTTCCTTTCACTACAACATGGACTGCACGTGGAAATCTGTAACCTGCTGCCTGGAAGCTTTACCCTCAGAAGAGCAAGGTGAGACCTGACTCTTTCCAGAAAAGCAAAACTGCAGGTGGTGGGTAAAGCAGGGGGAGTCTGCTCCCTGCCCATCCCTCAATATAACCCCCCAGGAGCTGCCTGCACCTTGGCAGCTGCAACGGGCTGCCCCTTTAAACAGGGCAGATTTGTTTTCATGTAAATTCAACAGAGCTTATGAAAATCAAGTCGCTGTTCCTGCAGAGAGGGAGCAAATAAGGAAATTCAGCAACTCCAGAAAGTCAGCTTTAAGCTGCTGTTACAGAGCTTGTTGTAATTCTTTAACAGGTACTAAACAGACCAGGGATGACACTGCAGAGCGTCATCTAAACGTCTGACAGTTCCTGGCCCATACCACCTACTCCTGAAGTAGCTAGGAACTTCTCCGTGTGCTCTGGACACCTTTTTTTTTCTTAAAGGCTCCAGTAACATTTTGGTCTTTTCTGTCATTCTGGATTAGATCTCCATGTTAAACATTTTCTTTAAAAAAAAAAAGAAAGAAAAAGAAAAAAGAATGCAAGCAGAATTTGTTCAGGCCTGGAGACTTCCCAGTCTGGCAAGAATTTTGGAATATAACTTTTCTACATCTTATTTACTGAATTGTCTGCATGACACTTTTAATACTGATCTCTGGATTGACACAAAGATTTTTTCCTTGGTCATTCTACCTATTTGGAAAGTTCACACACAATGAATACTGAATACAGCTGTACTTCTGAAATGTATCTGGGATAATCTTATCTAAATAACTTCATTTGAAAAGTTAACGGACTTTTGTGAGAGGAACCTTCCTATATAAGCTAGAGGGATATTTTTTTAACTCAGCGGCTATTTGAAAGGGAAAGATTGAACATTTATTTTATTTTATTTTATTTTATTGTGGAGAACTACCATGTGATTCCAAAACTAACATCTACAAGCCAGCAGCTAAGCCAAAAAAAAAAAAAAAGAATGAGCTAGCAAGCATTTAAAAGCCTTTTATGTGTGAAAGGAATCTAAGAGGAGAAATTTACTTTATTCAAGTATATAATTCTGGTCTTTATATCTGGTGACTGCTTGCTTAGAAATGTTCAGGTTTACAGAGTTGGACACCACAACAGAATCACAAACTATTTCCTGAGAAAACTCTTGCTGAGAAAATTGTCTCTACAGAACCAGCACCAGCATTTTGAACTGTATTAACACGAACTATATTAATATGCAGAACAACACGTTTGGACTATTAATTGAACACTAACTTCGTTCCGGTGCACTTGACTGGCTTTTGGAAAGTTCTGCTCTGTTCATTAAGGGTAAGGTTTGCTTTCTGCCCTAAAGGCAGTTCCTTAAGCTGGCAACTGCCAGGAAAATGCTGTGCGTACTGTGAAATGCAGAAAGGAGAGAAAACGCTCTTCTAAATCACTTTCTAACAGCAGTGAGATGTCCTGGAGCACAGGAAAAGTTAGAGGAGTGCCGTTTTCCCAAACAGAAAAGAAGATTGCTTCTTCGTTCTGCTGGGAGCAAGGACATTTTTCCCGTTCCTGCAGAGATTTCACTCCGCACTGACACAGCGCCGCCGCAGCGACCG
>NW_008585061.1:60957-61183 GCF_000691845.1 Merops nubicus
GGTGCGGCAGGCCGCCTCGTCCCCCGCCGCGCGGTGAAGCCACTCTCGCCCTCCCCGCGCTGCCAGGCGAAACTCGCCCGGCTGAGAGACGCGCAGCAGCGCTCGCTCGCTACTGGCGTTAAGGGCGGCTCGCCCAGGGCCCGGCTCCAAGTCTCCAGGAGAAAGTGGGACTCTTTCCAGGGACTTCCACGCACTTTTGGTCAGGCCCTGGCCGATTCACGCACAG
>NW_008585062.1:0-2979 GCF_000691845.1 Merops nubicus
TCATGAAATTTCACAAAATCTCACCAGATTTCACAAAATTTCACCAGATCTCATGAAATTCCACCAAATCCCATGAAAACTCACAAAAATCTAGTGCACCAAAAAAAACCCACATGAATTTCACCAGATCTTACAAAATTTCACCAGATCTCATGAAATTTCACCAGATTTCACGACGTTTCACCACATCCCACACAAAATCTCATGAAATTTCACCAAATTCCATGAAAACTCACAAAATCTAGTGCACCAAAAATACCCACATGAATTTCACCACATCTCACAAAATTTCACCAGATCTTACAATATTTCACCAGATCTCATGAAATTTCACCAGATCTCACGAATCTCACAAAATCTAATGCACCAAAAAAAAGGACATGAATTTCACCAAATCTCACATCTCACCAGATCTCACAAAATCTCACCAGATCTCATGAAATTTCACCAAATCACACGAAAACTCACGAAATCTAACCTCACCACATCGTATGAAATTTCATCAAATCTCCCGAGAACACAGGAAATTTCACCAGATCTCATGAGAGCTCACGAAATTTTACTGAATTTCATGAGTTCTCACCGAATTTCACCAGATCTCATGAAATCTCACGGAATTTTGCTGAATTTCATGATATCTCACAAAATTTCACCAGATCTCATGAAATTTCACCAAATCTCATGAAATTTCACCAGATCTTACAAAATTTCACGAAATCTCATGAAATCTCACCAGATCTCACAAAATTTCACCAGATCTCATGAAATTTCACAAAATTTCACCAGATCTCACCAAATTATGCTGAATTTCACCAGATCTCATGAAATTTAATGAAATCTCACCAGATCTCATGAAATTTCACCAAATCTAGCTCACCACATCTCATGAAATTTTGCCGGATCTCACGAGATCGCCTGAAATGTTACCAGATCTCACAAAATTTCACCAGAGCTTGTGAAATGTGGCCAAATCTCACAGGATCGCATGAAATTTCACAAGAGGTCATGAAATTTCACCCCATCTTGTGAAATTTCACCAAATCTAGCTCACCACATCTCATGAAATTGTGCCGGATCGCACGAAATGTTACCAGATCTCACAAAATTTCACCAGAGCTTGTGAAATGTGGCCAAATCTCACAGGATCGCATGAAATTTCACAAGAGGTCATGAAATTTCACCCCATCTTGTGAGAAAACTCACAAAATCTCGAAAACATCAAATCCAGCTCCCCAGCTCTCATGAAAGCTCAACAGATCTCATGAAATTTCACCAAATCCCATGAAATTTCACCAGATCTTACAAAAACACATGACTTTCACCAGATCTCGTGAAAGTTCATGAAATCTCACCAGATCTCACAAAATTTTACCAGATCTTACTAAATTTAACGAAATCTCATGAAATTTCACCAGATCTCACCAAATTTTGCTGAATTTCACCATATCTCATGAAATCTCATGAAATTTCACAAAATCTCACGAAATTTCACCAAATCCCATGAAAACTCACAAAATCTAGTGCACCAAAAAAACCCACATGAATTTCACCACATCTCACAAAATTTCACCAGATCTTACAAAATTTCACCAGATCTCATGAAATTTCACCAGATTTCACGTTTCACCAAATCCCACGAAAACTCAAAAATCTAGCACACCAAAAAAACCCCACATGAATGGCATGAAATATCACCAAATCTCACCAGATCTTGTGAAATTTCACCAGATCTTGTGAAATTTCATGAAATCACACCGGATCTTATGAAATTTCACCAGATCTCACGAAAATTCACCAGATCTTATGAAATTTCACAAAAATCTCATGAAATTTCACAAAAATCTCATGAAATTTCACCAAATCTCATTAAATTTCACCAAATCTCATGAAATTTCACCAAATCCCATGAAAACTCAAAAAAATCTAGTGCACCAAAAAAAAGCACATGAATTTCACCAGATCTCATGAAATTTCACCAAATCCCATGAAAACTCAAAAAAATCTAGTGCACCAAAAAAAAGCACATGAATTTCACCAGATCTCATGAAATTTCACCAAATCCCATGAAAACTCAAAAAAATCTAGTGCACCAAAAAAAAGCACATGAATTTCACCAGATCTCATGAAATTTCACCAGATTTCACGACGTTTCACCAAATCCCACGAAAACTCAAAATCTAGCACACCAAAAAAAAAAGCACATGAATGGCATGAAATTTCACCAAATCTCACGAAATTTCACCAAGTCTTATGAAATTTCACAAAATCTCATGAAATTTCACCAGATCTCACGAAATCTTACAACATCTAATGCACAAAAAAGCACATGAATTTCACCAAATGCAAGAAATTTCACCAGATCTCGTGAAAGTTCACAAAATCTCACCAGATCTCACGAAATTTCTCCAGATCTCATGAAATTTCATGAAATCTCATGAAATTTCACCAAATCCCATGAAAACTCACAAAATCTAGTGCAACAAAAAAAACACACGAATTTCACCAAATTGCACGAAATTTCACCAGAACTTGTGAAATTTCACGAAATCTCACAAAATTTCACCAGATCTCATGAAATTTCACCAAATCCCATGAAAACTCACAAAATCTAGTGCAACAAAAAAAACACACGAATTTCACCAAATTGCACGAAATTTCACCAGAACTTGTGAAATTTCACGAAATCTCACAAAATTTCACCAGATCTCATGAAATTTCACCAAATCCCAGGAAAACATCCAATCCAGCTCCCCAGCTCTCATGAAACGTCACCAGATCTCACAAGATCTCACCTTTCCCACGCTCTCAGCCCATCATCTCCCATCTGTTCTGAGCCCAGCTGGGCACTCTGGTCTCCCCTCACCCCCTCCCACCCCACCTCTTCCAACGACCTCTCCCCTGCTCCTCTCTTGCCCAGGAGATGCCCATTTAGTCACATTTCCCCCCCGTGCCAGCAGCGTTGCCCAAATTTTTTGGGTA
>NW_008585063.1:0-9810 GCF_000691845.1 Merops nubicus
AATTTCTGTCCCAGGATTCTTTTTCCCCTCATATGCATACTAAAAGTGAACTGGAAAGATATTTGATTTGGAATACTTATCATACTAAAGTATAAATTTACAGCAGTACCAAGGTAATAGATTTTAAGAGTGTGCCTTAAAATGTGAAAGAGACCATTAAAAATGGGCCATTGGAGGAATTACAGTAAACAGTCATTTTATGTGGGTACATGAGGTTCAACGTTCTTTAAAAAAACACTGAAAATAAGTCTAAAAACCTATGTTCCTCTACAGAAAGGAGACGGCTACAGTAACAATGGCTATCGTGCCAGTTCCTGGGAGTATGACTGCATAAACAGGACAATGTATTTTTCTGTTTGGGATGACCACCAGAGTGTCCATAGAGCTGCAACAGCAGATGCAATGTCTATATTTTAATATTTGATTGGGTAATAACTGAAGTGTTACTTGAAAAATTCATGTACTGTTGTGCCTAAGACCACTATTTTGCAGAAGGAGTAATAAGATACTGCTAAGTAAGCAAAAGCAAACTGCTTCTAGAGGAGTCAGGGGTAGGTTCTGTTTTATTTAATATCTTTCTTAAGCTATTTTGATACGAAAATATATGGTACAAAAGTAAGTTTCATCATACTAAAACAGAGCTGCCCCATTTACCTGCTATGATGAAAAAGAAAACACAAACACACACCAGAAAACTAGAAATTAAAATAGAATTGGTTCAGGATCTCATAGCTCTCTGCAGTTGAAAAGAGTATGAATTATGCCACAGGTAATTCATGGAATCGTGGTGGCTGGAATGACAGCAGCTGGAACAATAAGCTGAAGAACAGAGAGATTTTCCTTTGAACAACATAAGTTTAAATTTGGCTGAGCGTTTAATTGCACAGAGATGAAGTCAGTTACCTTACTTTCAAGTACCTGCTTCAAAGTGTCAAGAACCTCCCATATAGGAGGCCTGAAATAAACTTGAATGCAGCTAGCACTTGGAAAATGTTAATGCCCAAACAGTCGCAGCTGAAGAAGTATATGTAAAAGTCAAAATATTACTTTGTTGTGTAGTACAGCAAAGAAAATAATGTAATTTAAAAACTAGAGTCCATTAGCATCAGCTGTTCTACAGGATTTATGAAACTCCTTCCATTGTCCTTGTTCTATCACCCTTATATAAACTGCTCAATACCTTTGTCTATATTTGATCTTTCTGAAAGCAATCATGTCTGAAAGATCACCTAGACTTTATACAAACTGATACACTTAAATGAAAAATAATACAATTGTCTCCACAATAATACAACAGGCAACACATTTTTTTTAAATCTGCTGAAAGTTTCAAGCCAGTAAAAAAATCAGAATACTGTTAAGGAGTTTGAGGAGTGGCCTGTGAGAGAACATATTGCACGAAGTTAGCATATGTGAGTAACAGCTGAAAGAAAACATGACACACTGTCTTCAACAAAGAGTTAACTACAAGGAATAAGGAAAATAATTTAGTGAAAGATTTGGAGAAAGAAGTAGGCATTGTAAAATTAAATCAAATAATGAGGAAATATAAGATTGCTGTGAGTAAAATTGTCACAGAATTAGGAGTTTTGGAGTTGTCTCCAAAGGCATTGACTGGGGGTTTCAAATACAATAACTTAAAACCACTGAAAAATACCCCAACTTTTAAAGAGTTTACTTTTTGAGAGGTTTTTTGGGCATTTTTGAAAGTTGCAGAAATCAGTAATCTAAATTATTTTCTATTTGAAACATTTATAGTGCATAGAGGTGCACTGGAACAAGTCAGGCGCAATAGGGAAAGCATACTAATAAATCCTTTTGGATGACCACAGTACTCCATCATTTACATCTGTCACTTCAACAAAACCATGAGAGTGAGATTGCTTGTTTCTTGCTGGTAGAGGCTGAGGAAAAGTTGCTATAAAAATGTAGATAGAGCTTTTATAGACAGATTTTATACCCTTCCTTCTCTGAAGTCTGGTTCTTCAGTTACCAGGTTCCATTCTTGGCATGTAAGAGGATGAATTTAAAGTACCTCTCTAAAATAAACAAATTAACTTCCCAGGATTGCAGGATCGCCTTTAGGTCCATCATCTGTTGAACTCCATGGAATTTATCCAGATGTTGAGTTGTGGGCTCCAGGCAAGACTTTTTCCAAAATACATGCTTAAAGCTATCTTCCTAAATCTGTATTTAAGGATCAAAAGTATGTGGCCTTTTTGTCTCACCAAAACTTATGAAAAAAAATCAGTTAGATCTTTTGATCTAAAGACAGATGCTGTACTTCTGATAATCTTACTGTTACTTAATTAGTGTGAATTTAGGAGCCCGATGCCAGGCATGTGCAACCCCATCCACAGCTTAACATCTGTGGTGCAATGTTGTTGTAGTCACTGGAGTTGAGCCAGCTTATTCCAGCTGGGGACTCTGTCCCTTACGACTGAAACTACTTCTTGGCAACTCTCCATTAGCATAAAGTTTAAGGTTTTTGTTGTTGTAGTGTTGGTTTTTTTGTTTGTTTCTTTCTTTTTTTTGTTTTGTTTTGTTTTTTTGGTTTGGTTTGGTTTGGGTTTTTTTGGTTTGTTTTTTTTTTTTTTTTTTATTGTGTGTTTTATTTATTTATTTATTTTTCCGTAGTAGCAAAACTGTCACTGAACAAATGCTAAATAAAGCAAGTCTCAGATCCAGAGCAATTTATTTTTCCTTTATCTAGCTTGACTAGTTACAGAATTCTGTATCCAGGGGTCAGATTGCTGAGTCTGTTGGGTGTGTGTACAGAAGGGATGGTGCAGTCCAGTATCTGTGTTGTTTTCGAAGCGTTGCTGCCAAGCAGATTGGCATTTAAATCCAGGCAGTCAGCTGCTGCTTCTGACTACTGTCATTAATACCATGGCTTTGGGCACTATTTCACTGTTGCAAATGTTTCTTAAATTAGTTCTCTTTCCTTCTGCTGTGTTCCTTTAAAAACACCAGTGAGTCTTATCAGGAATCTTGAAAGCAACTGGCCTCCACGGCATTTACTAGTGTCAGGAAGCAACAGACTTTAGTGGGCTCCTACAGAGAAGTTAAATAGCTTCAAACATTTTCTATCAGCTCAATGCACTGTGCTTGATGGTGCAAGCACACTGCTTCTTTTGTCTTACAATCACCCTGGGATATTGATTCTGAAAATATATTTGAATGAATGTGAAAATTCAAGATAGGCTTGATTGCAAATCTGTCAACAGCCCCTAAAAATAATAAGAAAATCAAGTGACAGCTCAGAAAAGCAAACTGTTTGGTACACTCCACGCCCTGCTCAGTGTTTTCTGACTTGTCAACTATCAATACTTATGTTGTGTAGGGGAATCCTGGCAAAATTAAAGGACATGAGGGCACTGCTGAAATCAAAACTCTGCCACAAGTCACAGTTGGGTTTGACTTTTATTTCATTAAAAAATTAATTGGAACCAAACTGTGCAGTCACAAAGCTCATCAGTGCTTCCTGTTCACAACATTAAAGAATCAGATGTTCAAACACAGCAAATTAGTGAAAAGCTTGTTTACACTCCACTTCCTTATTGCTGAAAATTATTATTTGATAAACAAAGCGGCGCAGCCAGGAAGCAACGCCAGCATTTGCTGACAGGTTTAGTGTGCCGTGGTGACTGCACCTTATACCACTGAGTGGACTGGGAATAGGACTTCAACAAGAACTCATGAAGAACTGAGGAAATAAGAGTGGCCAGCTGCCTCTGAGTTCTAAATTTACCTCAAAACATAAACGGTACAGGGCTCTGACTTCATGCAGTACTGGCCATACTGCTCTAAATCAAGGAGCTTACATATGTGCATAAAAGGGAAGCTTGTTTGCAATGTGCAGAAGCAGCTCAGAGAGCAACACCCCTTTGCAGACAGGATCTTTACAGTGGTTTGGCGTTTCCCACACTGAAAGTGCATGTTACTTACAGGTAGACAGCAGATGTTCCCGCTCTCATTTCAGTAGAAGCTATATAATACCAGTGAACTGCTAAAACCATAAACTACCCATTTTGAAGCTTACCCCGTCCAGCTACTCTGTGTGGCTCTCCAATGAAAATTATACTGAGAAAAATAATTTTCTTCTTTCTGAGGCTTTAAAGGGTCAGGGTTTCCCTTGGTAATAAACGTAATGCTGCAAGTTAGAAGAGCTTCTACTTGGTTTATTTTCAAACAGCTTGCATCTGGAAGATAAACAGTCATAAAAATATCTTAAAAAGGTAACAAATATCAACAGTTCAAGAATGACTGAACAAATCTGCATTTCTGTAAAACGGCTTCTTAGCCAAGATCAAGACCTATATGCAAAGTTGCAATTCAGTCAAAAATTAAACATATGTGGGAAAATAAAATAAGGGAAGAATAAAAGGAAAAATTACAGTTCTCTGTGGAATTACTAACTGAGAATTCATTAGCCTATGCATTTTTAATAAGAAAATAATTTAGTAATCAGAGATGTTAAAATTGATTACTGACTCTGTCAGTTTAATTGCTAGTGGGATTGCCATGAAATTGTTGTACACTAAAAAAATATGATTCTTAAAGGTACTTGGAAAGTTTTCTATATTTAATTGGGAAGTCCTTAAATCTGCTTAATTGGCTTTGCTGAATCACCCAGGGAATAGATTTAAACCCAGAGATAGTGACAACAATTGCAATTTACGTGGCTTCTATTGCCTCTTTAATGGGATTAAAATGATTTCAGTAAAGCCTTCCCACAGCTTGCATGGCAACTACCCTCGTATCAGAGCACCCAGAGACCACCTGCTGGGAAGCCCAGGAGGAGACACTCATGGCTCCTCCTGGCTGCTTAGCCATATTGACATGCTCCCTGTCTCCAGCTCTGGCTCCTTGTCCTTACTGCTCAAACGGAGCAGGCACCAGGTTACTCAGCTCTCCTTTATCACTCTGCAAGTCTTTGGAATATTGTACTACTAACCCATGATTTTTATTAATTGTTAATTCATACTAATTCTATTAACACATTTCATTAAGTCACTCCCTACCTACTAAACCAGATTTTAACAATTTTATAGCTTTTATATTTTCCTGTTTTAGAAACCCGTGTTTTTATTGTCATTTAAATATTGATGACTTCGATAACATCTGCATTGTCAAGAGTACTCTGTTGCTCAATGTGCTGGCTAAAAGGTTTACTTTTCCTTTTCTTTAGAGATTCCAGAAGTATTATGAGAGAAGTAACCTAAGACAGGCCATAGGGGATACTTCTCTATTAAAATAAACCAGAGGTCGTGGACCTGCTTTTATCCTGATGCAAGTAAGGGGTGACCATACTGAAAAAAAGTATCAAACCTATTTTCCCACTGTGAACCAGCTTCAGCTTCAGCCTGTTAACATGCTTCCCATCCCATCATGGTTGTATGAGTGAAATATATCCTAAAAGATGGTTTAGAGGTATATCACTGCATAACACACTGTAGTCTAGACAGCCTTTAAATTAATAAAAAATTCTTCTGCTTCCATGACAAAATCTAAGGTCTCTCTCCCCATCGTGCTGTAAAACCAAAGCTTTGTGCAATCATATTATTTGCCAAAATACTAATGATTTGTTTCACACTTAGCTTCTCTGTATATATCTGTAATGTTATTGCTGGTGAGACAAAATGTAAAGTAAAAAAAAAAAACCAAAAAAAAACAGAATCAAATCACTGTGCACAAAGTTGAAAAGCAAATATGGTTGCATAGCATATTTATATTATACCTCACAGTAAAGTATCTTTTTTCCCATATATTTAGTCTAAATCTCCCCTCTTTTAGTTTAAAACCATCACCCACAACAGGCCCTGCTAAAAAGATTGTCCTCATCTTTCTTATAGGCCCCCTTTAAGTATTGAAAGGCCTCAGTGAGATCTTCCCAGAGCCTTCTCTTCTCAAGGCTGAACAACCCAAACTCTCTCAGCCTTTCTTCATAGGAGAGGATATCAATAGCTTCAGTCCAGGCATAGGATTCATCTCACCAAGTTTCAATAAGGGAAACTAGCTCATAGCTTTCTAACGGCATGGTGGCTTTCAGCTCCTCCTCTTTGTTTGTGTCTATGCTTGGTGCACTGGTGTAGAGGCACTTCATCTGGGCTGTTGGCTTTCTCAGCTTCTCAGAGGAACTCCCTTTAATTTCTCTGTTAGCTTCTATTTCCTAAGAAGTCCCTGGATCATCTCTGTAAGATTTCAAGTGTGTTGCAATGTCCCCAGCATGCCTCAGAGCAACAGGATAAGGGCTCTCACTAACCCCATCCATCTAACCGTGGTGTTGTCCACATCTTGTCACAGGCAAGCCTGATATTATCCCCCTCTCCCTTCAAGACTGGTCCAAAGCTCTGTCAGTGAGCAAGCTCCAGAGCAAAGACTCACTTCTTTGAGGCAGGTGAATCCCATCTGATGTGAGCAAGCCTGGTGCCAAGCAGGCCATCCTGTTATCAAAAAAAAACAACATTGTGGTGGTGACACATGGAGCCATGTATCAATAGACAATGTCCCTCTCTTTCTTCTAGCATCACTGCCCACAATTGGAAGGAGAGAGGAAAAATAACCTGTGTCCCAGATTGCCTCACCAGCCATCTCAAAGATCTGAAGTCTCTTTTAGTCACTTTTGGACTATGGGTTGCAGCTTCACATCCACCCACATGGAAGATTAGTAACAGGTAATCTGAGGAATCTACCAAGCTAGGAAATTTCCTAGAGATGACCTTAACCCAGGCCCTAGGGAGGCAGCAAATTCCCAACAGGGAGAGTCTGTCCAGCATATTGGACCCTCTGTTCCCCTCAGAAAGGAGTCACTAACAACTATTTCTTCCTTGTGGAGGTGGTCGTGACACGGGAGGCAGGCTTTTCTGACCTCGGAGACACCTCTGGTGTAGCTGGACCATCATCCACGTCCTCCATTGACTAGTCTTCCACATCCAGACCCTCATACCTGTTGTACAGAGGAACCAGAGGGGGTGAGATGGGCAAGGAGGGGGGTTCATGGACTTGCCTCTATTCACCCCTTTCATTTAGTCTCCTGCCTTCCACCTGTTGGGGGAGGAGACAGAGTCCCCTTGGTCTTGGGTATTTTCTGGTGGATGGTCCTGCTTCTGCCTCAGGGAGGGCAGAGCTTGGCTCAGCCAATCTGTCTCTTGCTCAGCCTCCCTGATGTGCCTTATCCTTTCTACTTTCTCTCACAGCTCTGCCACCAGCTGAGCAGATGGTCCACCTGGTCACACAGCACACAGCTCTTCTCACTGCTGTAGCCTGTGACCGTTGGTGGGCCCTGGGAGCCTCTTCCTTCATGGGAGCTCTGTTTGGGTTGCCACATCCCACATGTTGAATTTCTTTTGCCCATGATGGTAACTGGTAAAGAATGTCCCTGTCTTTTCCTCAACCCATGAATTTTTCCATGTTATTTTCTCCTCATGTCTTGTTAAGGAGGGCAAGTGAGAGAGCAGCTGAGTGGGTATATGGCAGTCAGCTAGGATCCACCCACTGCATTATGAAACTTTAACTGTAAAAAATTAATTCCACAGTTTTCTTTTCCTCTACTTACCAAAAAAAACACCAATAACCTGTGGCATCGGTTCACCACAAACCCATGAAAACAAAACCAAGACAGCACATTAATGTTCATTTTATTATTGTTGAGGACTATGAAGCATGCCAAATGTTCAGGTGGTTTCAGTTTGTGTGGTTCCTAATCTGTTAAAAAGAATTGACGTACAACTGGCTGAGGAGATTAAGCAACCAAACTTCAATGGTGTTTTAATCAAACCTTTATTTTTGGCAAAGAAAAATCTACAAAATATCTATCAGTGAATATTAGAGAACTTGAATCCTGATTTTACATGTTTCTGTTGGTGGTGTCAACAACTGCAGAACTAAGCAGTTTGTACCCGCACCACTGTACAAATGCACAGTGTGGTTATGTGCAGACTACCTTCACTGATCCATTACCTCATAAGGATGCCTACCACCAGCAGCTCAAAAGGCCACTCTACTACAGACTTCCCCAATAACAGTTTATTCCTCTGGTACATATAAACTTAGGAAAGAGGACAGTGACAGTGTCAGCTTAGTGTCCTGGAGCCACGTCCAGAGGCCTGCACGATGATTCAATTAATAAAGCACAACCCAAAACCATCCACCTTGTCAGAAGGAGATACTTGAGCTCTGTGTTAGACATATTTTGAGGTAAATCTCATGATCGTACTGTTGAGCTCAGATTCTTGTGAGCACCCCAGTGAGCTGCAAGGAACTTACATACCTCTTTTTTTTTTTTTTTTTTTTTTTTTTTAACATACTAACTTTACTGGAATTCACTAAATTTGAGTGAGCTTTAATTATTTAATTTATACCCACATGACACCTTGTGGAATTGCTACTCAGCCATTTATCAGTTTAGGTGTGCTGGGATTTCCCTCCAATAGATTATTTTACTAGAAAAGAGCTCCAAGGCAGGAGTGAAACAAAAAACCACTCCCTGCCTCTTATCAGAGTGTGTGTGGGAAGGGGAGGGAATACAATGGTTTCACCCCCACCCGGGGTCCTCCCAGTTGCTGGAAGGTCACGCCCCCATTCCAAGCCTCAAACCACAACACCTCCAATAGATTATTTTACTAGAAAAGAGGCTGATAAGATCTGTGGATTTTGTAAGGAGACCAACATGTTGAAAAAGCAACAGAAAAGCCTGAGACCTGATCAGGGTCATAGGTAGGTAACATTCAGCAGCTAATCAGTTAGTCTGTAATTAATTCAGTTGCAAGTCTACAGGAGCAAATGGCTTAGGCTTAGTTCTGACTGCTGAGGCCTTTTCTGTCCCTCTCATGAAGAAAGGAGATGAAGAATGCAGATGAAATGAAAAAGAAATAATGATCATTATTCATTCTCCTTTTTCCCTGCTTCCACAGTGCTACACCTGGATATAAAAAGAGGGAGGAAGCCAAATACAGATTTTGTGAAAATGGTAATTTTTTAATTCTTTTCTTAATACTAGCATGATATTTTCTTTGAAAACACATTCTTCTTTGAAGAACTGATTCCTTCCCTCAGTATTCTCAAGTTTCTTTAAATGAGAGGCTAGAGTAAATCTGCTTTACTCTACCACAGAAATAATCTGGCTGTCATAAATTAAGAGATTCCAAAGTTCTAATATATAATGTGCTTAGCCCATCTAGACTTTCGATGTCTTAAAGGACAGTATATTCACTATTAATCTAGAAATGAAAACTCTATATTATTTCCTCACTGACTTCAGCCATTTAGGTGAGCTATTATCAGCTGAGGATTCAACATAAGAATTCCTTCAGAAATAGTATGGCACAAAAGTATTAAAGTTATAATTTTACAGTTGTATAACTTGGCTCTCATAAAATAGAATTAATTCCAAGTTTACAGGGTTCACTTCCTTCTGTGTAGTTTTATAATGGTCACACTCCTTGAATAACAGATGTTTTATTGCCATTTTAAATGAAAGGGGAATTGTTCCCTCTTTTAGTTAATTACATTACTATAGTGGGAACATAGTTTACTATTCTTTTAGTCCCATTTGCTTAATAGAATATTAAATAGTTATTGACTTTGGAAGAGGCGAGCCATCATGATTTATTGAGCTGGCTGGTAAACATTCAGCAAGTAACTAAAATTAAGCTTCTTCTTGAATTCTTAATTTACAGGAAAAGTAGGTGGTAAAAAAAGGTTTATGAAATGTGATAATAGCTATTACTTGAGCCCAATTACAACTGAAGAACTGTAATTTATAAGTCAACACAACAAAGATGACTGTTGCAGTGCACCTCCTGGAGA
>NW_008585064.1:0-1611 GCF_000691845.1 Merops nubicus
CCGCTGAGGGGGTGGGGCGATATGCAAATGAGATGGTAAGGGGGCAGGGTGTTATGCAAATGAAGGGGAAAGGGGCGGGGCTGTATGCAAATGAGGTGTTGAGGAGGTGGGGGGTTATGCAAATGATACGGTAAGGAAGGGAGGGGTTATGCAAATAAGGTGAAAAGGAAGTGAGGGGTTATGCAAATGAGGGGGAAAGGGCGGGGTCTATGCAAATGAGATGTTAGAGAGCTGGGGTGTTATGTAAATGAGCATCTAAGGGGCGGGGGCGTATGCAGATGAGATGCTAAGGAGGTGGGGTGTTATGCAAATTAGCCAGCGTGGGGCGGGGCTTTATGCAGATGAGGCATCAATGAGCAGGTGATATGCAAACGAGATGTTAAGTAGCTGGGGAATTATGCAGATGAGATGTTAAGGAGGTGGGGTTATGCAAATGAGATGTTAAGGGATTGGGATGTTATGCAAATGAGTTGTTAAGCGGCTGGGGCATTATGCAAATGAGATGTCAAGGAGGTTGGCGTTATGCAAATGAGGTGTTAAGGAGGTGGGGCGTTATGCAAATGAGACGTTAACGAGCCGCGGTGGGCGTTATGCAAATGAGATGTTAAGGAGGTTGGGCGTTATGCAAATGAGATGTTAAGGAGGTTGGGTGTTATGCAAATGAGATGTTAGCGAGCTGGAGTGTTATGCAAATGAGCTGTTAAGGAGGCGGGGCGTTATGCAAATGAGATGTCAAGGAGGTTGGCGTTATGCAAATGAGATGTTAAGGAGGTTGGGCGATATGCAAATCAGATTTAAGGAGGCAGGATGTTATGCAAATGAGATGTTAAGGTGGTTGGTGTTATGCAAATGAGATGTTGAGGAGCTGGGGCAGGCGTTATTCAAATGAGATGCTAAGGAGGTGGGGCGGGCATTATGCAAATGAGATGTTAAGAAGGTTGGACGTTATGCAAATGAGATGTCAAGGAGGTTGGGTGATATGCAAATGAGATTTAAGGAGGCAGGGTGTTATGCAAATGAGATTTTAAGGAGGGCGGGCGTTATGCAAATGAGATGTTAACGAGCTGGGGCGTTATGCAAATGAGATGTTAAGGAGCTGGGGTGGGCGTTATGCAAATGAGGTGTTAAGGAGTTTGGGCGTTATGCAAATGAGATGTTGAGGTGGGACATTATGCAAATGAGATGTTAACTAGCTGGAACGTTATGCAAATGAGCTGTTAAGGAGGTTGGCGTTATGCAAATGAGATGTCAAGGAAGTGGGATGTTATGCAAATCAGATGTTAACGAGCTGGGGTGGGTGTTATGCAAATGAGATGCTAAGGAGGTGGGGCGTTATGCAAATGAGATGTTAACGAGCTGGGGCGTTATGCAAATGAGCGGCTAAGGGCTGGGGGGGAGGGGGCGGGGCCGGTATGCAAATGAGGGTCGATGCAAATGAGGGGGCGTGGCCGCAGGAAGGCGCAGGAGAGCCAGAAGGAGATGAAGCTGCTGCTGGACATGTACAAGTCGGCGCCCAAGGAGCAGCGGGACAAGGTGCAGCTCATGGCCGCCGAGAGGAAGAGCAAGGCCGAGGTCAGCACGCTAATGAGATGCTAATGAGATGCTAATGAG
>NW_008585065.1:0-34264 GCF_000691845.1 Merops nubicus
GCTGGTGTCGTGGGGCGCGGCGGGGGCCATGGTGTTCGGCGGCGTGGTGCCCTACGTCCCGCAGTACCGGGACATCCGCCGGACGCAGAACGCCGAGGGCTTCTCCACCTACGTCTGCATGGTGCTGCTGATCGCAAACATCTTGCGGATACTTTTTTGGTAAGTTGCTTTGGTGTTTGTGCGTGTGTGTCTGCTCAGTTCTAAAGGTTCTTGCTCGCTGGTTGTACAGCTTTGACTTGGAATATTTTGGGAAATAGTGTGGTTTATATGCTTTTCCCCCTGTCTTTGAAGAGCGAGGTACTGTCTTCCCGTGAGTGAATCTGCACTGAGTGAAATGACCTGGGCTTAGGAGTGCTGTTACCCTTGCCAGATCTGATTCTCAGCGCTCTGATGTTCCAAGATGCAACTTTTTAACCTGCTGGTAGAGAAAAGCGGTTTGTTCTCAGTCAGATCTTTTTCTCTTGCTGACTGTATTTTGCATTTCCTTTGTCCCTCTGTCTTCGCTCTCAGAGTGAAGGCCACAGTCCTGCACGCTTCTTCTAGTATCTAGTTGGTATTAACGTCATTGGGACACTTGCCATATGTTGCATTTTCCTGGGGTGCCAGCTGGCTTCAGAAGGAGTTTACTTTTAGAGCTCCATGCACATCTGCGGATGAAAACATTCATTTGATAAGCAGGCAGAAAGGTGGGCTATCTTTCAAAGCAAATGGGGTTGTTTTCGACACCACTTCTAAAGTTTAAAAGCAAGTTTGTTTTCATATTTAGGTCTTGTGCTGCTGGACAAAGAAAATATTATTAGGATGTGATTTCTATGAATGAATTTTATTAACTTAGATTCTTCATTACTTCTTA
Organism: Merops nubicus; assembly: GCF_000691845.1. Lineage (NCBI taxonomy): Eukaryota > Metazoa > Chordata > Aves > Coraciiformes > Meropidae > Merops > Merops nubicus. The sequence continues at coordinate 854 of NW_008585065.1, forward strand.
TAATGTAGATTCTACAACACAGGGAATAGACTTGAGAAACCACAGATGAAACAGTCTGGGAAATTACTGTAACTAAGCACAGTTATTCTAAGAATATTTTTACTACAAAATACTGCTTTATAGTCTATGAAGAACTGATAGGTAACAGACTACATTGTGTTGTTGGTTTCCAGTATCTTTTTAAAGCTCCCCTGTGTCTTTAAGCATGAGGACACTCCTGGATTCTTCCATAAAAAAATGCAATAATTGCTGTGCTGGAGCAGAGAAAAGAGGGAAACCTTTCTTGGGGCCACAGCTGACAGTCAAACTGAGTCATCATCACTAGATCAAAGCTACTTGTTGCTTTGGACACGTGTTTTCCTGGGGAGAGGTGAATGGAGCAGCTGCTGGAGAAAAGCAGAGCAGGAGGAAAGTAGAAGAACTTGCAGGGGGCGGAGATGTAGAAAGCTGGAGCTGACAGTTTGAGAAATAGCAATGGTCTAATTTTTTGTTTCACTGGAGGTAGTTAAAATACACAAATGATCTGCACCTGAATGGAGGTGCTAGCAGTTTCTCAGTAACTGGGTGAGTGCATCTGTAAAATGAGACTTAGTCTGTGGAAGAACTGAAAGGTCTTTCATTTGAATTGATTTTAAGTATATGTCGTTAGCAGACATGCACGAAGGAATAAATACTCTGTAGTGTAAAGGTAAAATTTATGTTAACAGATTTGTAAGCGCTTCAGAAAAGAGAGAATGTAGTTATATTGATAAGATGATTATTTTTTTTACACACCCTGACACATAGTAGCTGTGTGTAGACTGGTCATCCTGGAGCTGGGTGGTGGTCCAGGATGGCTTCGTGCAGCCCCTGCGTAGGTGTGTCTGGCTGCGGGGGAGTGCAAGGCACACTGCTCGCCTGTGGAGCAGCCACTTGTAGGGGCAGCTGTTTCAGGCATCAGCCTGCAGAAGCCTTTCTGCCTGTGCTTTCTACAAATCATCTCTTTCTAGCTCTGTTGAACTAAAGGACAGAAAAGATGACTTGCATAATGATAATTCACTGTCCCCTGAGAAAATATTTTGCTTCTTTACAAACAAAGATTAGACGTGCCTGGTAGTTCATTATAAACACCAAGAAGTCATGAAAGCAGCATTGAGATATTGTCCTTGGGCATATGGATGATTAAAAGAAGATAGCAGAGCAAGAGCCTCTGATTCATGTGAACATGCTCAAAATGCACCCATAGAGCAGCTTGGCAATTCATTTTTTACAGCAGTTATTTGATGTTACCTATAGATGATATATTATCTGGGAGCACTCGAGAATATTTGACATAAACAGCAGAATTGTTTTGTATGTGTATTTATCTGAGGGAATTAGAAGGTTTTTGTTTAGTTTGTTTTAAATATTGATTAAAAAAATCATTAAATAATTTGATCTATTGTGCCAGAACAGAACTGTTCCTACAAGTAATTTTGTTTTGTGTATAATTTTTGCCCAGTCTGGCTTTCAGAGTACCAGTTCATAAGAGTGCTTCTCCTTCCCTTTAGCAAACCAGTCCAGACCTTAATCCAAGTGTTTTCTGAAAACTTTACTGACATATAGGTGCTGTTTTCCACTGGTTTTAGTTTCTCTTCATTACCCCTGGTTATTAAGTGTATGATTTCTGCCAGATTCATCCCTCCTCACTTCCCCTCCACCCTGATCCAAAAATAAGTACTTAAAATGTTATGCCTTAAAAATGTAAAATTTCATATTAAAGTAACTATTGTCATGCTTTTCAGGCCTTAATTATTTCTTAGCATGGCTCATATTTTGTGGTGGCTTTTTTTTTAACTTCAAAGATGTTTCTACAATTTGTTTCTGTTGTTACCTCCAGATTTTCCCTGAATTTTATATATTCTTGAATTTAAGGCTCACAGGATGGAATATTACATATTTCAGATGCATAGGCAACAGGAACAGACAGGTCCTGCCTTTTATGCCATGTTTCTTCTAGATTTTCACTCTTGAGTAGTACTGATCTTTCTCTGTCACTCATAACAGACCTGACCTTACCTTTCCCCTATGACTCTACTATACTTTGTCACCTCAGATGTGGGGGCAATTCCTTCATTTCCCATTTGTGAACTGGCAGATTCTGCATGGTCGTAGAACTGTACTTCAGAGGTCCCGTTGGATTTTTTTTTTTTGTCTAGTTTTGCAGGGGGTGAAGTTTGACCTTTTGTCTCCCCTCCAAAAAGAATAGTTACCTCCTAATCTCGGTGTGTTTTGTGTCAATAGAATTGCAGGTGCTGTATGGCACTGTGACAGCAGGCAATCAACAAAGTGCTACAGAGGCCAAGGATAACAAACCTGCTTCCAGTTACCTATCTTCACAGTTTTTCTTCCTTCAATTAGACTGTCTCCAGGGGTAAGCCATCTTTTAAAGACAGGAGGACTCAGTGCAATGCCTCACCTCCATGTCGTCTTCACACCTAATCCCGTAGTTTCAGGGTGTGCTCAAAGAACTTTTATTTGCTGGTGATGATGGTAACATTATGCATTAAGTAATTTTTCATGCTTCTCTGTTTCACAGTGTCTTAAAATGTCATCTTTAAAGAGACTTTTCTGTTTCCACTTGTGTGTTTGGCCTTTCTCTGTTCCAACAATGAATTATACTCCAGAACTTTGTGGAAAAGCACTAGGAGAGAACCAGTCTGCAAGAATGAAAACTGCACATGGATAGCAGTGGGCATGATTCCACTTTGCTTTGTTTAAACATACATGGTGTTTATTTAGGAAAAAGAAAGTAGAAGTTTGTCCTTGCAAACTGAACTTGTGGTTCGGTATGTTGGCTGTATGCAAAGTTGTTAGTCCTTTGAAAGAGGATTATTAAAAAAAAAAAAAGGTAAAAAATCAGGCAGTCTGTGCTCACAGCATCACACAATGAAGTCTCTGTTTGCCAGTGTGAAAAGCAGATTTTGTGCTGACTAGGCAATACCAGCTTAGCTTTATATTTAGTAATAATCTGTTGTTATATAGTGCTTCAAAGCAGAGTTTATTTTGGGGTGCCAGTGTAGCTCCTAGTCATGATTTGCTATTGGTATCAGCTGCTCCTTTGTTCCAGTCCTTCTGCCATTGTCAGGACTGCTTCTCCTGTCTGTCTTCTCCAGACCCCACAGGCCGTTCTCTCTCTCCACTCAGTTCAGCTTCTGGACTGGTGAGATTGGACAAGATCTTCTTCAGGTAAAGAAGCAGCAGCAGTGCAAAACTCGGTGCCTTTGTAATTCTGATACATGTGAAGATGTATGGCCTGCCCCCAAAAATATGATATAAATTTTTTCCCCTTCTCCGTTTTTAATAAAACACTTCATTACCATCTCTTTTTTAGCTAATGTCTTATTGTACTTGCTAGAGTTAGCTCTGACTTCTCGTTGAAGACTGGTTTTTAAAATATCCAAGGGATACCCTAAGTCTTAGTGATGCTTGAGCTTTGAGGTGATGAATCATCTGATTAAGCTGTCCTAGGCTGTTCTGCGGTTGTGGGCTGGCTATCTTGGTTCATGTGGCCTGGAGTCTGTCAGCTAACTAGCTTTGCGTTGTCATGAGGAAGAACAGGACCAAAAAAGTGGGCAAGAGTTGTGTAATCTGTTGGGGGTGGAGGATGCAGAAAAGCTTGTGAATTCTCCCTTTATTTCTGCTCTCTCTTTTATATCTTTTTTTTTTTTTTTAATAACCAGGGCTTATGATGAGATCAGTTATAGTTTCTTTTAATATTAAAATCAGAATAAATAGAGGAAAGGCAACTGCAGATTTCTTAGAAGTAAGGAGCAAGCATTTTTATTTGTACCTTGAGTTCAGCCAAAAGTGCTTATGCTCCCTGCTATTCCCAGAGATTTTGGGACTTTTTTTTCCCCCCTCTTCTGCAGTCCATAAAATGTTTTCTGTAGTAGTAGAATATGGTTTGTATGTTTTCCAGGAATATATTAGTTTCAAAGTTTTTGAGATGCAATTCTGTGGGCCACTGGCCTAAACCTCATACAGCGACACCATAGAAATGCAAACAACAGAAAATAAAACTGTCCAATTTTGGGCGTTTTACAAAGTAGTGGCCTTAAGACATACTGTGGAAGCAAGTTCTGACAGTCAGAAAAAAAGATTAAAATTATGGAGTGTGTTACTTTTGAACAAAGGTAACCCTCTACCCCTTTGTCATGGTTTAAACCTGGCTGGCAGCCCAACACCATGCAGCTGCTTGCTCACCCTTCCCTGTCCCAGGGAATGGGGGAGAACTGAACATCACACAGGCTATTTTCAACCAAAATCAAATCCCCATGAGTTACGTGTTGGATTCCTATGCTTCTGCAAAAGGAGTGCCACTAATGGGTTTACCTTTACCTGAGGCAGGAATAACCCGGACTGTCCTCCCCAGCACATATTTAATGTGTGTTACAGGGGCTTTATCCCCTTCTGCAGTATGTTGGAGTTTGACTTGGCAGGGCCAGCTCCATTGGCAGATCCTCAGTGTTGACTAGCCACGTGGCTTTTGCGAAGTTTGTCCCAGTGTTTGAAAGTTCCACCACCCATTGCTTTCCATACCAATGCACAATGCATTGCTCACCACCCATTGACCAAGGCCTGTTCCTAGCATGTGGTCTTGGAGGAGAGAAAATCCTGAAACACAGTCCTGGAAGAGAGTAAGCCAGCCTTTTGGCCAGACCTCATTTGTATGCTGAGCATGATGTCATATCATATGGAATATTCCATTGATCAGTTTGGGTCTGTTGGTCTGGCTGTGCTCTCTCCCAGCTCTGGTGCACTTGCACGCTAGTAAGACGTGGGACATAGAAAAGTCCTTGATTTCTCAGCAACAATTAAAAACATCAGTATATTGTTCCATGGGCTGTGGGCCACGGCACACTTTTCCAACCCTCTGGTGGTTGCTTCCACCACTGTAAGCACATGATGCTTGCCGTGTGGGGTTTCTGGGAGTGTGACAGTCAATTTGCTGGCCTCCCCATGTTTATATTTTAACTGTCATCATCCATGTCAAAGTTTCTAACTGTTTCACTTGAATGCAGAACATGTCAGGATCAAGCATGGATAACATGTGCAACAGTGTCCACAGTCAAGTCTACCCCTTGATCCTGAGCCCATCTATATTTTTGCATCCCTTCCTTGATGGCACGAGGTGTGATGGCCCCAACTAAGCTGTACGTTTTTCACCATTGTTTTGCCAGTCCAGATCTACCTGAGCCATGTTAATCTTAGCAGCCTGACCCACCTGTTGTTCTTCAGTGGCCCGACTCCTGGGTACATGGGCATCTGCATGATGTACTTTCACAACCAGGCTCTCTACCTGAGCAGCATCATCTTGCCGTAATTCAGCAGCACAGAAGGGTTTGTCTCTGCACTGCCACTTACCAGCATTCTTCTCATACCAAATCCCATACTGAATCCAAAAGCGCTATTCTAGCTACTAAGAAGAAAAATTAGCCCTATCCCAGCCAAAACCAGGATGCCACTTCACATTAGTTCATCTGGAACAAAGTGGGTTCTGAAAACTGCTATGTCAGTAGAACTGGGAGCTCTCTGTGCCAGAGTCAGTGGAATGAGCTCCCTGTTAGGAGTAGATGTTTACTGAGACACATATGCAGCTGGAGGTACTTCATAGGAAAATGTTGGACTTGCTCTTGTGTAGGGTAGGTTCCTACATATTTGTTTCCTTTGCTGTACCACCTACAGTGCTACTTGTGGATCAGGTTCCTGATGTTGCTTTAGCTTCATATAGTGGGCCGGTGGTGTCTGTAGGGCTTCCTGTGGGAAAGAGAAACTTTTGCTTTTAGAATTCTGTGACCAAAATGAATCTTGACAGCTTTTACCGTGTGGGGAGGGTGGAATGGTGCTATAAACGAAGTTGACAGAGTGACTGCAACTTTGAAAGCTTGTGTTACGCATGGCCTGCTGGTGGGATCTTGCTCAGATATTGAGAGCAAAAAAGCTACACAATTCCTCCTCCTTTTTGTAAGTGTCAGAGAGTAAGGATAAAATGCTCTGCTCTCTTGTACAAAAAGTAAAGGTAGTAGGATTCAGTATGCTCAAGCAAGAAGCTTGCTTTGGGTACTTCATAAAGTTCCTGGAAGCTTATCTGTCAAGGAGAAACTCCTATCAAGAGATCCTGTAGTAAAACTAGTTTATTTCCTGTTCTTTCTGCTGATTAAATTCTGTAATTGTGGTGGCTGTCTTTCAAGGTAGCTGCCATGCTGCTGCCTTGGGATATCTGTCGTGGCCCTGGTGGTATGTACAGTATCCTGCTTGCTTTCCATGTCGCCTAGAATCTGTAACTTCCCAAAGAGCCAGAAAAGTTGACCCAGAGCAATGAAGCTTGTAGTAATGTTGGTGGTTTTCAGTCTTATGGTGAGTGGAACTGCCTCCGTGAGCTAAGATGGTGCCATGTATGGACAGAAGACAGGCCAAAGGCAGTGCCCCACATGGGACACTGCTAGGACAGCAGCCAGCAGGTGGAAGCCAAATGGTGTCCAGGAGTTTAGGAGGAAACACTGTGGTCAGAGTGATGGTGAACTGGTTGCACCAACAGCAGCCAGTTTCTTTTCAGAGATGTCTTGGGAAAAGAGATAAGCAAACCTGCTGTGTTTGGCCTAGTTTGTGCTTCCTCTGCACAATTGGTTTTTGCTCTGTGTAGGCTCAGGACTGGAACTGCGGGATTATTCCAACAGGATTGAGTCGTATGGATGGAATTGCATAGTTTTCTCAATGACTAGTTAGTCTGTGCTCTGGCTTGAACATTCCTTTCTCTTGTCTTTATCACCCTGAACACTCATGCATTGTTTTAAGGCTGTTACAATATTAACAAAATGTAAGGCACTCCCCACCTTTATTTGCATGTTTGACTAGTACAGGAAAAGAGTTATTTTGTTTTTACAGTATTAAGTAAACAGTGAAACCCTCTTTGAATCTTTGTAGTTTGACATGGAAAGTCTGAGTTCCCTGAATACCACAGATGTCCCTTTTCTTTGCTTTGTCACCTAAGGTTGCAGTTGTGGGGTGAACATGCAGAAGAATGATCGTGACTCCTCTCATCCCCAGGAGTCAAAGCTGTCTTTTTTTCGCAAGCCTCTTCTAGTAGCCTAAGGCTTCAACTTTCTCTGGTAATCTCTTGTAATGTTCCTCCCCTCCCTGCTCCTGCTTAGGCAAAGGCAGGAGTAGTGTCTGGGAGGCAGAAAGCAAGTGGAACACGACAAGCACGCTCCCTGCGGGGCCTGCACCTCCCGCTGCTCCTCGAGCACGCTGGCTTGGGGAGTCTTACACTGAACTAGCCTGGCGCTGGCTGGCCCAACAGCAGCATCGCGTGCAGCAAGCAGCGTAGAGTGGGGTTTGTTTCCGAGGTCCTGAGCAAAATGAGTGTTCTGGCTTTACTTTTAGAGCTTCAAGAACCCTATAGTGATCCTTTACACTAGTATTCACTGCAGTCTTGTTCGGCCGTGTCCTGTTTGCTCTGCCTACTGGTCTCCTTGGCGGCTCTTTGGTTTCCTGTAGGTGTGACCTAGCTTAGAGCGCTGTGTCCCCTGCGAGACTCAGTTTGGGGACTGGTGCTTGGTGAGATGTTTCACTTGAGTATGTTCTGTTGTGTGACAGTTGCTGTCTTTGACTTGAGGGTTGTAAAAAATTCTACAGGTGTTGTGCATTGTCATTTGAAGTCCCTGTAAGAATTTTTAAGTTTCCAGTTAACTTCTTTTGTGTGTTATGAGTCTTCTTTTACTTTCTTTTTTTTTCTTCAGTTTTTTAAGAGGTAGAGGATCTGCAGTAGTATTTCCAGTCTCATTTCCAGTAACCCTGTGGTGATAACAAATTGTTATGATCAGATAGCTGGTGGTCAGTTTATGTGTGTTTGTAGTTGGTGAATGTCTATACAACAAGCAATACTTTTGTGAGGCATCCATTACTGAATGGCCAGTAATCTCATCAGCAGGGAGAAAATAACCTTGCAGTGACTGGATTTATCATCATTATAGCTTCTAGCTTATTGTGCTTCTAGCTCAGCCTCTCTTAAATGCATTACTATATTTTTACATGCAAATGCATTTGTAATTGGGGCTGTTTTTTCTAAACATGATGTATACAGTTTTAACTGCTCTGTAATTTTGTCTTTCCCTTTTTTCCTCTCCTTTCTTGAATAAGAGACAAATATAAAAGTGAATTCTAGTAGTTCAGAGGAACTTGGCCACAGTCAGCAACACAGGCTGAATGAGCTTTGGGATCATGGGTATGAAGCATAGGCTGGGCCAAACTTCTGCTCACCTGCACTTTTTCCTGGTGTAGTGCAAGCCTTATCTGCAGCGTGCTCTGCCTGCGATTGCATGCATCAGTTGTGTTCTTCCTTTCCTTCCTCATAGCATCCTTCAGATTTGTTAAGATAATGGCTCTCATGTAGCCCACCACAAGTCCATCGATGGTAGAAAGAAGGGAGGGATTAAGATACATGGAACTACTGTTTTTCCAGTAGCAGCTGGTGATGTCTTTGTTAGTGGTGTGGACGCTCGAGGTATTGTTACTGTTCCTTAGCTGTATGCCATGAGGCAGGAAATACTTGGCCATTTTCACTGGTGTGGGCTACTTGGCTGTTCTGCACAAGATTTCCGGGGAAGCTAGTCAAGGATTTTCCAGTCTCTCTCCTGTTCCTTATTAGTTGACTCATAACAAAAAAGTCTGTGGTGAAATGGCTGTAGTAGAAATGCAGTATTTTGTGAGAGAGCATGATAGTAAGCCTACTTGGGTCTCACCAACGTGGAGCTCTACCATGAAGTAGCCCGAGCATAAGAAATTCTATTTGCAAAGGTTGTTATAATAAGGCTTTTGGAAACTCCTGCAAGGGAATTATAGCTCTGAGCTACTGTACGTGCATCTGGATTTGGCTTGTGTGCGGAAAATGCCGTTGCCAGAGGTCGATGTTCCAATAGGAGACAAAGCAGTCCTGTAAAGTATACTTTATTTGAATAAAGGGAGAGTCCACGGGCATATCCCGTGAGGTCTCTCAGTTTTTCTGGGGGACACAGCCCCCTTTTTATCCTAATTTCCTGGCCGCAAATTTCCCTCCTCCTTTCCCCATTGGCTGAGGTACTGGGAGTGTACAGACTGCCCGGTACGCCTACTCCATATCCCTCTCAGCATGTACCCCCCTTCTCATCATACATCCTGTGTCTCATTAACTCCATTTTATGCCTCCCCTGGGAGGAGAAGTTACTATGTGTAAGTTCATTAAGCATGCGTACTAGTTCCTAAAGTTCAGAAGTTTAGGCTGTGCAAATTCGTTGAGGTAGATATCTGGGTTTGTTTAAATTCATTCAAGTCCTCAGGTTCTTCTTGTTTGGTTCTTTTTGTATGTAAAGTGGCCAGACTATCACCTTGGAGCACCGGTGATTGTACCTCTCCACAAGGTGTTTCTCCACTACTCCCTGCTGTGAAGACACATTCCCCCTCTTTATTCTGTCACTGGTGACTTCCTCTTCCTCAGCCTTTCATACCTGTTACTGGTAGGATTTCCTTTTTCAGGTGCTTAGACAGGATCAAGGAATGAAAGTGAGTACGCTTGCCATCTTTGAGATGTTTTATGTGTTTTCTTTTCCTTTTTTTTAGGTTTGGAAGACGTTTTGAATCTCCTCTTCTGTGGCAGAGCATTATCATGATCATCACTATGTTACTGATGCTGAAACTGTGCACTGAAGTACGTGTCTCCAATGAGCTAAACGTAAAACGCCGCTCTTTTGCAGGTTAGTGGCAGGAACTGGCTTTCACAGGATAAGCCTTTCTGAAAGCATGGTTTGCTATATTTTAGACAAAAGTTCTGTCTGAATTCAGTCTCCTTTCTTGATAATTCAGTGTAACACTTCCTGAACTACGTCTTTGAAACTGCTTTTTTCCAGATAAATGTGTAAATCTGTAGTTTTATTCCAGACAAGTCTTGGTTCAGTCTAGAAATCAGAGTTCCCCTTAGTGTTTCACACCATGCCTTGAATATAGAGCTGGCTGTTATGCCTTTGTACTAGCCTGTTTGTTTGTTTGTTTGTTTTTTAAGATCTTCTCCAGAATAAAAAGGTATCTTCTTCAGCTGTACTTTCTACCAAGTTCTTATGTATGATTGTACACAGTTATCCAAAATGTTGTTTTGCAGTTGCAAACACTTTTGTACATAATTTATTTTCTACTTACTGAGTTATTTGCTGTCAAAGTAGAAGTTGCTTCCATAACATAGTTGAAAAACTGTCTTTTTGTAAACCATTTCCTTGGGCTTTAGTGAGGGATTAGTTATGATATATGGAAACTTTCACATTTTTAACTTTGATTAATATAATCAAAATTTATAATCAGAATTATTGCTCTCAGCTTTTTGTCAGTTGTTTTGCCAATATGGTTGTATAATTTATCCTGTCCATCTGTTGTCTTCCCTCACTTCCTAATAATTGGCAGTCTGATCAGAGTTCCACAGCCATCATTAGAAGGCAACAGCTACTGGCTGTGCAGTAGGTTAGTTTATGTTATAGCTGAGGAAGCTACTTCCATTCCTGCTCATTGTGGAGCATAGTGTGGAACTATTCAGGTAAGTGAATTCGTGTGGAAGAAGAGCTTTCCTCCAACTCCCAAACACAAGCTGTTGTGTTCAACAAGGGTTGTTAGTCTGGCAGGATGAGCGTATTAAAACCTACTTTCAGCCAGATTTAGCAGCAGTTAAAATCCAGAGAGCATTTGGAAGGGGCATGGACGCTGTCTCCCTCCTTTGCACTCTGTGCTAGTGCTTTGTGCAGTGGCAGAAAGGTTTCTCTGTTTGCCTTTTCTGAGGAGAAATTTTCCGTGTGCACATTAACTCTTGCAGGGTCCCTTGTTAACCTTTGGACAAAAGGGGAGGCTGTTCAGTTTAGTATACAGCACTCTTTAAAACAGTTCTTCCTGAAACACATACATTCTCATAAAAGGTGATTAGGCTTCCCTTACCAAGTAATGGAATCTCTTCAAGGTTGCATTGTGTAATTTGTTCCTTTTTGCCTGAAACTCACCTTGCCATGTATTTAGTTAGCTAGAGATTGATTTTTACCTACTTGTGGGCCTTAATTTTGTTTTCCTCAAAAAGCTTGCATCCTCCCACAAACTTTGAGAAGTGCTAAAATGTTTTTCTTACCTGTGATTTTTAGTAAGGCCAACTATAGTGCAGTGGCTCAAAATAAACATAAATGCATTTAAGACTCTTCAAGCAAGGTAGAAACATAGGTTTCTATTTCAAGCACAGTAGGAGTAGGAGTGAGATCCATGTTTCTAATCCTACACCTAATCTTATTTCAAGTTTTATGGTGATCTAGACAAGCTGATAAATCGGTGTACGAACTTACTTTCCTGATAACTGACTGTGACAGTGAGAAGCTAGGTTTGAAGTCAGTGTTTTTGATTAACTTTGAGTCCTGAGGGGAAGGTGCACAATTTGTGTGATAATATAATTTATTATTTCTCACATATCTGGTCTTAAATTTAAACATTTTTCTTCTTTAATTTATGTCCTTCTATCCTCTGAATGTTCCTGCAAAATAATCCAAGATATTTAGAAAGTGGATGGAATAGAGTATTTCAATGGAAGGGAGTCTATGGTTTTCTTGTATTACTATAAAATATGGTATTTTTCCCTAGTCACTTCAGTATACATTTGCCACTGTGTTTTGAATTATTTGGGAGTTGCCTTTTTTCCTTTTGGTTTTTGTTATTTTCATAGATAAGGTCCCTTAACTAATACCTAGTTCAGAAGGAATCTACTTACAATTAGTCTCTTCTAATCCTGACAAGCTTGCTGTGTATTCTCTAGCCTGTTTTCTAGTATTACTGGGTTAAAATATATATCAACAGCAATTCAGAACATGGCCATAAAGCTGTTCAATTGAAACGCTTATACTGTCACAGCTTAACTATCATAGCATGAAAAATAGTCTTTCTCAACTCTTTCCAGTAATGTTTGATTATTTCTTGTATGCTTTATATAGATAACTTACTAGGAAAACCTGCATAATCTTCTATTTTTTCTCTCAGTTATTTCTCAGTTATGGGTCTTACCCCACTTCCTTTTAGTCTTGCAGTGTGAAAGTAAGTCGAAAGTGGCAGAGCCCATCTTGTGCTGCTGCTCCCTTCCCTAACTTTTTGTTCTGACTGCATAAGATTTTTCTTCAATTACGTGTAATGATTGAAGACAGAATAAGTCCTCTTTATATAGCCAACTGTTCTATTACTTTCTGAATTTGGACTATATAGCCTGTTTTTAACTATTCTGAATTGGAAGAGAAAACAAACCAAAACAAGAAAACAAACAAAAACCCCTGAATACTATTTATGAATACTTTGGAAGCTAAGTGAAGGTGTCTTCAGATGAAATCGGCAGGCGTGAACAATACCTCCTCATCTTTTATCCTTTATTTAATATCACTTTACTTGCATCTTGACTGCTTTAATGTAGATCTAGTACCATTGTTATGGTAACAATAGTTCTCCTTATTCATTGCCCACTTTTAAGGGTGGTATCTGTGCAGCTGTGTTGTTGGCTCAGTACAGAAAGGTTCGAAGTTCAGTGGTAGTTCTTTTTGTTACAGTTGGTTTTGTTCAGGTTGTGGTATTTCTGGGTCATGATGGTACTACCACGCTAGAGACAGAAGTGTTGAAAAGCAAAATGCGCATGGGCCATGTCTTGACTTGAGAATCAAGAGGAGACTGAAGCAAGGTGCTCACAGATAGACAGCTGAAATCATCTGGTCACTCCTGAAAATGTTGGCAGGCCAGAGTAGTCTCTTCATACTCTTGGAGAGATGAGCATTCTATGAAGAATCCTATTTTTCTTTTCCCAGATGAGCCTTCCACCTCTCTCCCACAAAGAAACAGTTTCAGTTATGCCCAAAACATTGTGACAAATTTTGAGCACCCTGAGTGTAGAACTATAATTAAAACCATTGGACCGTGTTTGTTAAAAACGGTCCTATAGTACAGCTCAGGCTCCTGAAGTAGAACATGGGCTTTGGGTTTGGTTTTGGGTTTGTTTTTTTGGTTTTGTTTTTTTTTTACATGAAGACAATTTCCTCTGGTCATTCAATTTTGTCTTCCAACTGCTGGTCGTCTTAACCTGCTTTATAATTTGTACCTTATTATAGCCCTCTGATCCCTTGAAGAGCTCTGGTTTTGGCACTGGAAAGCACTCTTGTATAACAGGTGGTTTTGAATTGGCAGAGGAAGGCTAGAGTGAAAAAATCTTGTGTGCAGAATGGTTGCAGATGGGGTCTACTTTGTCCTTGATACGATTGGCTTCAGCTCAGACTTTTTGAAGCTATTTTGGAACACAGTTTTCCCCAGGAGGCAGGGTAACTTGTGTTGTCTTAGCTGATTATACACGCATCTTCCCACTCTGTGTTGCTGAGGTGACAACTTGTTTTGTCTGTTTGTGTAAAGTATTTAGAGTTAAGCTGTTTCACTGTTATTAAGCGATCATTTTGTCACTCCAGGTACATTGCTGTTGGGTGGTGCATTGAGACTGTGCTGGGACTTGGTACTGCTCCACCCTCTCTTAACATTGGGTGAGAGCCTTATAGAAAGCATGGAGACTAAAATTTCTGGCATGTTTTGTTTTGGATATTATTTTTTCTATAAGCAAAATGTACTAACTGACTAAACTGTAACTAAAAGACCCACTGTTGCATTTAATCATACAAGTCTGTTTGTCTTTCCTTCCTTTTTTTTTTTTTTCTCCCCTTCTCCTCAACTCTTTTTTATGTAGCTGCAGATAGTAAGGATGAAGAAATCAAAGCACCTCCCAAGAGATCCTATCTGGGTATGTACTTTACAAACCCATTCTGCATGAAGTTGTCCTGTCAACTACATATTTCATGATTTGCTACTTTTTGTAACCATTTTTAGAAATGATTGCATGATCATTTCTATAGAGAATGTTTGCATTACCTTTTCTTGATGTGTTAAAATCTGGTGCATGATTTTCTTTTTTTTTATTTTTCACTCACCACTTCTAACTTTCATTGAGGAAAAGATGCTTTAAAGTCTTATTTCAGAAACCATTTTTTTTGAAGGGAGTTGAATTCACCTCACTGCTGGATGTCTCAATGATATCTTCATTTTTCCTTCCCCCAAGCTAGACAAGTGAAATATTAGATGATACAGCAATCCATCTCTTCAGTCTCATGTTCCTCATCTACAAGCACTGACTGGTGCAAACTATGAAAAGTACAGGAGTAACTTTCAGTATTGTTCAGAATGCTAGATAAGAAATTCCCAACAACACTTGATGTTCAAGCAGAATGCCTGCATCCTTGTGAAATTTTCTGGCTTGTTCCTGTCTTTAACAGGAGCAGCCTCAAAATTGTTGTTTGGGAATTAGTAAGAAATGTGGTGAGAGCTTCCAGTCTTCAGTTTGAGTTTTGAAATCTATGTTCTTTAATTTGCTTAAGGAAGAAGAAATGTTAGGTGCAAACCAGCATTGCAGTATTTTCAACTCAATAGTTTGGAAGGAATTTTAATGAACTCATGGTAATTTTATTTTAAATTAGTTGGGGTATTGCATTAACGAAGTTACACCAGCTAGAGACACAGAAGTTCCTCAGAGTCAACTTCTAAAATGTTTTTAATTGAAGTGATTCAGAATCGTAGAAACTTACATTGATACTAGTTTGGTCCACTGCAATTCTCAAGTTAGTAAGGGGTCAACTGAAAAAATGCAAGGTAAAGAAGAATATTACAGGTACAAAAGGAGAGTCTTTCCTTGTACATTTGTTAACACATGCAGTTAATTAAACTGGAGTTAGCTCTGCAAAGCACTACCATAGATTAATACTATCTTGAGTGCTTTCTGGTAGCAATAAAATAATTCCTTCTAAAGTTAAATAGACTCTCGTTTAATGATTCATCTTCTGGATCTCCCTTTTCAGATTTAGGGGCAAAATTTCACACTTTGGGAAGTTTACCTTTTTTTATCTGATACCAGTATTTTGCAAAGCACCTTTTCCTTTTGTGTTTTCAAAGCATTTTTTTTTTCTGGACTTGGTATCAAGTGATTTTGTTTTTCTGATTGTCTTTAATTCTATTTTGTAGTCATTCTCACTGGCTTGCAACACCAAATAATGGAATGTAAACTTTAAGCAGTTCTGTCTTCCTTGTGCCTATATTCCCATTGTCTTTTACTGTCAGCAATGCTTTATTTACAGTGTCAGGGCTAGAAACAGCTGTCTCTGCTCGGTTATGACTGAGTGGGTTATTTAAAAATTATTTAAGTGGTTAAAATTAAACAGAAATAAGTAACAATGTGACCTTTTACTCATTTCAGATTTTTTTCTTGTCTTTTTTTGTTTAAAAAGTGATTTGCTTGGTAGTTTGATAACTTAAAGAGTTGAGGTTCGTAGGAAAAAGCACCATACCTCTTAATCCAACTGATTTAAGTTTGACATTTGCTTAGTAAAGGTTACTTGAAGTTTTAATGAGTTTTGATGAAACTTTCGTCCAAGGAGAGCAAATGGGCTTTTTAATTTCCCTTCCTCTGTGATATATAATGGTTTCTGAAGCCTAAAAACATATTGAAGAACATTTTTTACTGGTTACATAGTGAACACTGTATATTGCATTTGTAATTGAAGGTGACTATCCACAGAAATAATTTTGTTGTAGAACTGTTGAGCTGTTAATCTGAAAATGTACTGGTCTACCAGTGAATTTCAACTGAGCTAGTTACATAAATACCAAGGCATTTGTTTGATGCCTCTTTTTGAAGAGGAACTGAGCTCCTGCTGTGCTACCTGGGATTGCTTTTAGGTATGTTTTATTGTCAGTAATCCAACAAACCACTTAATGCTGCTGTTTTTCCACATCACATGTTATCTGAAAAAAACCCTTTATCTGGCACATGATTCTGAAAACTGACTTTCTAGCAGTGAGTGCTAGAGGACTAGAGGGTGTGGGTGAAAGTTGCTACATTTTCACAGACCTAAGTAAAATAACCTACACAGTATGGTGGGACCCAGAGTGTAGGGTTTCCTGATTTCATACAGAAATTAAATTATTCCCCTCTTTTTCTAGGCAAAGGAAGGATTAAAAAGGATTAAGTAGCTCTAGTTCTGAGGGAATGATACTTTATTCCATTTGTTTCCTAATGCAAATATCTAGTTTTACCTAGTGCCTGCTGGCATTTATGGCTGCCACTGAGGGTGAGCAAAGCTGCACTTGAGCGGTTTGTTGTCTATCTTTTTTTTTTCCCTTGAGGTTTTTTAGAACAAATATGGATAAATGTCTTAATCTGTTACACTAAAGTATAGGCTTTCTATATGTATATTTTGAGCCTTGTGGGTGTTGGAGATTATTGGCAGAAGTTGCAAAACACCGAACAGGGCATTGCTCCGAATAGGCCAGCGGTGGGCTGAGGCCAGTGCACTTGCTGGGTGTCTGCTGTCACAGGGTTTCTTTTCACAGGGCTCCATGTGCCTGCACGTTCTTCGTCACAGGGCAACTCTGGCTTTTCTGTTATTCCCCACTTTCCCTCTGCCAGAGGCAACTGGGCCACATGAGGCTTTGGGGGAGCAAGAAGGGGAGAAGGGCACTTGGGATGAATCTGTCCGCAGACTTACAGATGCTGTGGTGAGGGATCCAGGTGGGCAGGTCACTTTGGGAATTTGTGGCACGTAGCAGGTTTGTGAGTGAAGCGGTGGTGAGATGTGTGAGAGTAAAGGTGATCACCAGCCGTTTCTTTTCACGGGTTCATGGATAAACTTGGCAATAGGGGAGAAAGAGACTAATGTTACCTGGATGAGTGGTACATGAAGTATGAGGCAATAGCTTCTACGTCTTAAACTGATTTCAGAGGTATTTGCTTCATGTGTGAACTGCAGACATAACATCAGTAGGTGTAGTAAAGCCACATGTTTTCCACTGGGCCATTTGGTATACTGAACAAAATATTTTACACTCGGTGGCAAGTGTAAGTAGCATCCCTGGGCCTTATGGGCTGTAAAAAGTGTGCTTTTCAAAAGGCTTGAGGAATTGGAGCTGATCATAGAGTATGTTCAGACCTGTGTTGTGTGCCCATCTCTTTGGTACCAGCCTTTTGAACGGCTTCAACATGAAAGTGGAAGCAGACCGTTCTTTTTATTTACTTCTAATGCAGTTTACAGTGCTTTTTTTTATAGTTTAAAATGGTGTGCCAGGGTGAATATAGCATGTGAAGGGCCCATGTCTGTTCTGAAAGCTTACCCTCTAGAAGGAGAAAGGAGATGGACTGGCAGGGTGTGAGTGCAGGTTAGCTGGGGTGAGTGAGGCTTCTACAGCGGGGGGTCTTTCCTTTGCCATGCAGCAGGGTGCACATTGCAGTGGTTGGGGGACCTGTGGACAGAGAGTGCAGCTCTATTTATTTAAAAAGTAGAAAAAATCCTTATCTGCTACCAAGAAATCCTAGTTTTGTCTTAAATTTAGGGAAGACTGTCCTTTAAAAGTAGGAGAAAAGTGAGAGGTGGTAAAGGTGGCTGTCCCGCTTGGCGCCATCAGTAGTACCAGGAGGTGTCTCAGGTGAGACTCAGCGCTGTGCTCCTGCAGCATGCTGCCTGGGCTTCTCTAGCTCTGGCTGCTGCTGCCCCTGCCCAGCCCTTCAGTGGAGCCCATCACCTACCTGCAGGCTTGTGGAAAGAGGACAACTTAAACGGGGCCTGTTGGAAGAACTGTGTGGCAGCAGAAATATTACTTTTGGCAAAACTACTGCTTCTAATTGGTGGTGCAGTGGGGAAATAAACCTGTGAATAAAACGTGAATTTTTCTGGTGCTGTACGTAGCTTAACTGAAGGAAGGAGAGCTCATAGCAACATCTAGCCACAGGAGGGTGCTCTTGGGTTTCCAAATCCTGCCTGTGCAGCCTCTCAATTAGAACTTGGGAGAGGAGTCTGATCTTGCTGTCAGGGCTGCGGTGGTAACTGTAGAAATAGTGAATAAGCAGAGATTTTTGAAAAAAAATCTTTCCCTTCCTGTTGGGAGTCATAATAAGCAGGTGCTCTAATAACTTCAGCAATGAAACATCAACATGTTCAAATACAACCAATTTGTCTGCCTGTGCTGCAGCTTGGGGAACACATATGCAGCAAACCTGCTGCCTCAGTTTGGTACCTGTGAGAAGCTTTTGCAGTTTACTTCATTGCTGTATCACATGCTGTTGTATACTTGGTCATGTTTAGATCTGAATGGTGAGATTGGCTCTTTAAACAAGGTCATAGAATAATTTGTCTGGAAAGGGACCTCTGGGGTTATTTGATCCAGTTGCCTGCTTGAGGCAGGTCCAATTAGATGAGATTGCTCAGGGTCTTGTCCAGGTGAGTCAGTCTTGCCCTGGCACATCTGCCAGTGTCTGACTATCTTTATAATGATTATTTTTTCTTCCAACTAATTGAAATTTCCCT
This sequence comes from Merops nubicus, assembly GCF_000691845.1. Taxonomy (NCBI): domain Eukaryota; kingdom Metazoa; phylum Chordata; class Aves; order Coraciiformes; family Meropidae; genus Merops; species Merops nubicus. The sequence goes on from NW_008585065.1 coordinate 19,285, forward strand.
TCTTGTAACTCATGTCTGTTACCTCCTGTCCTGTCAACATGTGCCTTCCAGAAGAGCCTGTCTCCATCTTCTCTACATATGCTGTACGTATGATGTACAGCATATACATCAGCCCTTTAATGATCTTGGTGGGGCACCACTGGCTCATTCCAGTAGGTCAATGTCTGTCTTGTACTTGGAAGCACAAAACTGAAGCTATTACTCCAGGTACAGTCTTGTGGGTATTCAGTAGAAAGGAATAAACACTTCCCTCCATCTGCTGCCCACACGCTTGCTCAACTGCACAGCCCAGTGAGTAATTGGCTGCCTTTGCCAGGAGGGCATACCACTTGTGCTCAGATTGTCTGCCAGGCTATCCCCCACTAGTCGACAAAGCTGCTCTCTGGTGAGTTAGCTGCCTGCACTGGTACTGTGGGCTGTGGTTACTCCTCCCCAGATATGCAATAAACCTGGACTTTGTAGTATTCTTCTGAGCCAGGCTAAGATCCCATTGAATAGCAGTGCTGGCCCTCAGTTATCACATACTCACCCTAATTTGGTATCATTCATGAATCACCACCATCCAGGTTGTTAATAAGAGCTGTTAGAGTGTTTGCACAAGTATTAATCATTGTGAGATGCCTTGTGATTGGTCAAAAATGGTATGTTTTTCCTTTCAGCCTGATCATCTGGCCAATTTTCTGTGCTATTTACTGTCCATTTGCCAGTTGATATTTTGCTGATAAAAATACTGTAGGAGATTGTTTACGGTGTCTTTAGCAAGGCTGTTGACAATATGCGATGCTCTTTTCTTGTCCTTGAAGCCAGCTGTCTCACAATAGACAATCAGTTTGGCCAGGTGCAGTTTACCCTTGGTAAATCCATTCTGGCTGTTCCTAGTCACCTTCCATAACTATGCCAGGGGTGAGGTTAGGCTGACTGGCATGTAGTTCCCTGGATCCTCCTCCTTGAACATAGGTGTGATTCCTGTGTCTCCGCCCTGCCTTCCCCAGTGATAGAGGACCTTTCCCAACCACCGTGACCTTTCAGAGATGATAGAACAGCCTTGCAAAGATGTCAGCCTGCACTGTCAACACCCTCGGATGCTTCTCGTTTGTATCCCATGACTTGTGTAAAGCCATCAATTTAGGGACTCCCAAACTCATACCTTCCATTTCTGTGGGTACTGCATAGTCCCTCTGCTTTGCTGGCAGGGCTCAGGAGCTGCAGGGGTCAGACCTTACCATTGAAAGCACGTTAAAGCAGCATGAATGCAAGAAGGTAAGAGGTAAGTTTAAAGACATGGTGAGAATTAGTTTTCTAGTTTTCATTGTGATGTCCTGCTTTGCAGCTTGTCTGATATCTTTCTGTAAGAAAAGGGGGTGAGAAGAAACACAATGATTTTCTAGATGATAGCCATGTTGGCAGTTCAGTGCAAAAAGTATAAATAATGAAACATTTAAAGGGTAACTCAACTCCCCACAGACTTTAAAATAAACTTTCAAGCTGAGGTGGTTTTAGTTGTTAGTACAGATGCACTGATGGCTCACTTTTTTTTTTCTTCCTTCCTAAGTGGTTTGTAACACTAGATGACATGGTGTGTGCTTGAAGTGTTGTTGCCCAGCACTGCCTGCTCAGACATAATGGATTGTCTAGACAGCTTGCTAGGGAAAAAAATTCTGGCTGCAGCACATCTAGGATCTTGTTAGAGATCCTGGCACATCCACATTTTGTAGATTTCATGTATTTTTAAAGAGTGTTATCTCTGCATTTATGTAGGTGGTGTAGAATGAACAGTTCACCACATGAACACATTAACAGAGTCAACATATCAAAAGTCAGGTCCTGTACAGGAGGTGGGGGCATAGCTTGCACTGAGTTTCTGCTGCTGACTCTTGTACATGGACTCTATATGAAAGACAGACATGCTGTCACTCTGGAAAGCTGTTTTTTTCATATGTTGAGGCCCTGGGGGCATCATTTGTTCAGGACTTTTGCTTCTGTTTACAGTTTGTCTCAGTCTGTTGGAAATGAGCCTTCTGAGATACCCATACCTACTGCTTTATATGGAGTGGGAGGAATGGACAATGAGGTGACCCAAAGTCTAATGCTTTGAAGTGCTGAGCTGGGTGGCAACTCTCACATGGTCCCAATTAAAATGGTGTTACAAGGGGCTGGTGTGACAGTAGGATGTCTGAGCTGACATAGTAAATGATAGATGGAGGTGGTGCTCAAGGTACAGCCTTATTGTTGCACTGAGCCTGGTTTATTTTTTCACTACGTTTTATCTGCTGTATGTTTTATTAGCCTGGGAATATGAAGTTACTAGTTTCTGCTAAGCTAGAAATAGGGAATATATTTAGTAAGTCTGTTTCTGAAGCTCTTATTTATAAAAAATGACAAGTTAACAAGACATTTCCTTATGCTGGATGTTGAAAGTGCTTATCACTGAAGCATCAGTGCTTTGCCATTTTCTTTGCTGTATCAAGGGAGAAGAGAATAAACCCTTTTCTGTTTAGATGCAAATGTCATGCTCTTAACTTGTAATGCACTACACTGACCATCCTGGACTGAAAACAATTAGGGATAGCTTTATTTTACTGAAAAATGCCCATCTTCCCTTGACTCCACACTCCCACTTCACAAGCAGTGATGCACCAAAGATAAATTAATTGGAAAAGAGTTTTCAGGCCCTAGATGGACATCTCAATTGTGAAAGAAGAGAGAGCTTTGCTACACTCCAGTTAGCCAGTCTCCCAGGCTGTTCACTTCTGGGAGATGACACAGGAAATTCTGTTTTATGTCCCAGCTCTGAAGCAGGAAGACTAAGTGGTGGAGCGTAGGTGCTCTGTATCTGTATCCCATGGGAGTGCTGAGCAAGGATGAATCAGGGCAAGGACTTGGGTGCTTCTGCTTTCCTACAAGTTCTTGGTCCCCTCTTGCTGTCACAAGAAGGATTCATGCAATCATCTCTTTTGCCCTCACCCCACATTTAGTTTGTGTCTGCCTCTGCCCCTGAATGTTTTAAAAACTGGAGCTGAAAAAGTCCAGTTAACCAGGCTGTGAAGCCAGTATCGTGGAACTCCCATGGGATATGAGAGACTGAGGTGGACATTCCTGCTTGCAGAGATGGCTCAGGGGTGTGTCAGTCTGAGGCAAGCAGCTCTGATGGACCCCAGGGAAGCTGGGCTGCAGACAGAAAAGTGGGGCCCCAGTGGGAGCCTCTTTGGCTGACCGCTTGCCTGACAGAAGGATATTGTCATCAACTGGCAAACCACCAGCCAAATTCCTCCCTCTGCTCTTACATCATATTCCAGAGACCCAAGGTGCTGGACCACTGGGGTGGAGGGGTAAGTTAATGCACTTGCTCACGACATGGGATGCATAGAAGGGAGCAAGGTGGCCAAGGGTCCAAGCCATGGGAGATGGAATCGGACAGGCCATGAGTCCCAGATAGAAATTCATGATCTTGTTGTGCCATCCTGGAAACTCCACTTTCTAGGGAGAGTCAGGGAGCCCTTTCGAGAACCAGAACTACACCCTGTGTAGGCACTCCCACTGCATGGCAAGCAGAGTCAGCTCTTGTAGAGGTGGCTTCTTGCCCTGCCTCCAAGCTAATGTGGAAGGCAGGGGCATTTGGTGGTCATCTCATCAGTTCCCACCCAAGGCTGGCCAGACCCTGGGTAAAAAGCAGTCAGGAGGGTCCTTCTTGCCTGATTTTGGACATAACCCATATGCCAACCCTCACTCAAGGCTGGGGGTTTAACCCTTGCACTTCAGAGCCTGAGGCAAGCACACTAGCCCCAAGGCTCTTTAGGAACTCAGGTTCCCTGTCTGTGAATGTGTGTATCTGAGTGTGATTTCTTTCTGACTTTGGAAAGGAGAAACTTCTGAAATCTTAGTGTTTTCCCTGAAAGAGAAAGGCCTCCTGTCTGTTCCTACCCTTGACTCCTGGAGCCATCCACAGGAGCTGACGGCAGGCCAGGCTCCGTTGACGGCAAAGGGCCCGAGTCCCTCGCCCAGGCTGGTGGATTGGGCTCCAGAGCTCCCCGGTCTGGTGAAATGAGTGTGGCCCTCTGTGATGCTGAGATCAGCACTGCATCATAGAACACTTCCCTCTGCATTACTTTTACTTGCTAGTTTTCTTTTGCAACACTTAAGTTCACAGTTGCCTTTATGTTTATTTATTTGAGTCATTGTTTATGAACCTGCAGGCCCGAGACATACTGAAGAACAAAAATCAAACCAAACAGCCCTCTGGTGTAAGTGATAATCTGGCAGTCATGTTTGTCAGTTAACAGGTGCCCAAAGAATGACTTAAAAATGCTGAAAAGAAGAAATTTGTCTGTGAGTTATTTGTTGGTTCTGTTCTTGTGTGTTGGGGAGATGGGCATTGCCATGGACAATGGCACAGACCTTGGCATCTGGGGCAGAGGCTGTTTGAGGGGGATGCTGCAGTAGCACAGGCTTGGCTGATGCATAGAACTTAACAACTAAATTTCTGTTGTACTTTTGATAATATAAGAAATGTATTTCTTCTGAACTTTGTACTTTAAGTATCTTTTTGCTGTGCTCATACTTCATCTCATCTTCACTGAGACATGATAGTCAGCTTCATAAGATAGGTAGTACACCACCTTCTGACCCCCACCCCTGGCTTGATACCATTGCATGCCTCCTAAATAGGTTATTTCAGAAGAGGTGATTGTTAGATACTGGGGCAAATTATTGGGACATTTAGTGCTCTTACAGTGCAGTGTTCAGCAGAACTGGCCTACAGCCACATTCCAAGTTGCAGCCTGCACTGCTGATGGGTTGTATGGGAGTATTTCAGGGTAACATATTTTATTTTTAATAGCTGCTTAAAGCTGTCTTTTTTACTATTACTCACTGAAACTGAAAAGCCTGAAGAGAACTTGGGAGATGCAACATTTTAAAAATTGAGAACATTGCTGTTTCTTCACTTAAGATGCGAGTTTCAGGAATTTTTTCCCATCAAAATCGGAACCAATACTGTTTCTAAAATACATAGACTGCTTTGGTTTATTATACACACTTCGTTAGCCTTTGCAAGCTTGCTGCGTTTTTTGTGCATGCATAGTTAATCTTTAAAATGTGAAGTCTATCTTTCTGATAATAATTTTATCATCCCTTCTGTAAGTGACTTTAATAGGTTGCTCTGTAAGTGTCACAAACTGTGCAGTTGTTGCTAGGCAATTTTTTTTTTTTCCCCTTAAAGGGGGAAAAAAAACTTTAGGAGCAGTTATTTCAGAAGATGTCTTTTTGCCTTAAATTTTTTACTGTCTTCAGACATGCCATTTACTCCCTCTTGCCTTCCTTCACTCCCTGTTGGGAGTAGGTTGTGATAGAAGAATAAGTAACTGCACTTGGGGAGCAGACAAAACTTAATATTGAAATAACTTAAAATTGTCTTACCCACAAGTTCAGCATTAAATTGCTGTGTACGGTACATGTCAAAGAACTGCTCAGTCTTTGAAGAAATTTAGTTGGTGTTTTTCAGGTAAAAAGTGATAGGGTAAGAGGCAACAGCCTCGAGTTGCACCAGGAGAGGTTTAGGTTGGCTATTAGGAAAAAATTTCTTCACAGAAAGGTCTATCAAGCATTGGAACAGGCTGTTTGGGGAAGTTAAGTCAGCATCCATGAAGGTATTTAAAAGAAGTTTAGATGAGGCACTTAAGATCATGGTTTAGCGTAAAGTTTACTGTTGGACTCAATGATCTTAAAGGTCTTTTCCAACCTAAATGATTCTATGATTCTGTTTCTTCACAGAAAAACATAGAAATTTAATGAGGAGTTTGTGGCTAGAACTGTTGTTAGGCAGCTCCTTGTCTGTGGTTCACCTGTCATCATTTTCTGTGTCACCTGCACTCCCGAGTGTGGGATGTGGGAGGGACACAGCCATGGAGGGCAAAGTGCTTATTACTCAGCTAGGAAAAAAGGGCCGTACCCCCTGGTGACAAAGTCGTTTCTCCTGTGAACACTCCCAGTGCACTGTCTTCTGTCCATTTGGATGTGGTTTTTATTTTATTTTTTCCTTTTAAAAAGTAATTATATTCTTAAAAAGGGGCATAACAGCCAAAGTCCTTTGCCTCCAGCAGTGGCCGTTTGACAGTAATGCCAGCCTAAGGTATTCCTGATCTCATCCCCCTCCTCCCCACCCCATCCTTGCTCCCTCAGTTGTACAGGCAGAAGAGTTTGTGGGATTACATTTTGAATCAAATAAGTGTGAACAGATATGGATTAAAATGTAGGTTTCTTCTTTTTTTGTGTGTAAAATCTGGAAGAGATAAAAAAAAAAAAGCCTGTATTTTGTGGCTTCAGTGGGAAATGCCTCAGGGAGTTAAACGGTTGTCCTGCTGCAGCTTGATGGGGACAAGGGTGGCTTAAACTTCTGCTGGGAAATGTGAACAATTTGTGAATGCGTGCCCATGTCACCACCAAACTTCATGACAGGGCAACTTACTTAAATCTGCTACCATTACCTTTCTTTCCAGATCTTGATGGTGACTGTGGAGCATGAAACTGCAGACACAAGGTGTTCAGAAACTATGGTATTTAGAGGTGCATCTTGCATCACAACCACTGTGGTGTCAAAGCAGGGATTTATCTGTGGTCCAGCTAAGCAGCAGAGGAGTTGAAAAGGAAATTCTGTTTCAGGGTAGCTCTGTATCACTTGGCTCCTCAGTTATAAGTGCTGTAATCAGTAAGGCCGTCTGTAAGCACTCAAATGAAGCTGCACTGGTCTGTCTCCCTATACATTCTTCCTGCTAATGCAATGAAGCAATCTGTGTGGAAATTCCTTCTCTTTGGTCAGGTGTATACAGTAACTTAGATCTGTGCAGACTCACTATGGAAATTAATCCACAGTGAGCTTCACAAATGTCAGTATGCTTAAGTAATGCTTATGGTAGCAAATGACAAATGATGAGTTGAGATTTTTCTGCTACTACTGGTCAGAAATTTGTGAATTGATTCTTGAGGCTAAGGGTTGTCACTGGTGAGTGGTCATATTTTCATAAGCACAAATGTTAATTATTTTAATGAATTTGGTCAGAATTGTGTGTCTGGAAAGGGCAGAATTTATGCTGAGATGCTTCCTGACCTGACTGGGCAAATAGCCTCATGACCAAGTGTTCCCTTAGGACATGGAACAACCTAGGCAGAAGGCCCTTCATTTAAATCCGTTAAATATTTGAGCGTATTTCCCAAATCCCAGCTGTATGTGTCCCTCTCCTTTCGTCCTCTCACAGGTTTTCCAAAGTCTTGCTTTTGTTCCAGCATAGAACAAAAATCCAGAAATACCAAATTCTATTTTTTCAAAACAAGATTCTTGTTTACTAGCCTACCCTATTATTCTTAACTACAGTAGATGGAAAGGAAGCCCTATGAAATGGAGTAGATTGTGCATTTTGAGATATTAGGGTCTTTTGTTCAATTAAAGAAAACGTCTGATACTTTTGTGTGTGTAGGACTAGGCAGAGGAGAGAGGCAGGTGAAAAAAAGAGCAGAAAGCTTCCCACAGTTTCCTACATGTTTGTGGTGACTTTCAACTATCGACACTCCAGTGAGTCATCCTGAGGTTAACTGATGCAATTGCCAAGAGATGTTTAGCAGACTACATGATATTTTTTTAGTAAAGGAGGCACCTGCGCAAGTCATTATTCTGTTTGGATGCTGAATTAGTAGGGCCAGTTTGGGGGCTAGAATTTGTCTTGGCTTGGTGGTGGGTTAACTGGGAAGCGAGGATTAAACTTTGCCCCAAAAAACCCTAGATGAGGAGAGTAGTTTATATTTTTAGGAAGAGTGTTTAGGTTTTTTGTGGTATACATACTTAGAGTTGCATATATGTGTGCCTAACTTAAGTATCTTAAAAAAAAAAAGACATAAATGCTTTCCTTTTATGGTGTCTTTACAGTAGAGGAGAAGTTTAGAGAAGGCTGAAAAAGAGAGAATTCCTCTTTAGAGAAGTTACTGGCTATTCAGCATTGTCCTCAGACAATGTCCTCAGAGATCTGCAGCTCAAATAGGAGTGAAATATTGCCTGACAGTTACTTCCAGATTTTCTGGGAGTAACTTGCTGTGTTGTACATGCAACCTGGCATTATAATCCCTGGTATGGTGGTATCTGAGGCAGCCTGCATCTGGACTAATGCACAGCTTGGTTTTGTAATATTTAGAAGAACTTTTTACTCATCTCTTTAATTTCAGTCTTTGAATGAGAAGGAGTATGATTAAGTGCACATTGTTTCTAATATAGTAGTTTTGATACCTTCTGAGACTTAAACTTCAAAGAATAAGTTTCAGAACTATTCAAAATAAGTTAAACTGTTTTCACAGAGTTTATAACTCCAGCTACATGGATTTGGAGCCAAGGCTGCCTTCTTAGTAGTGCTTAACTTACTCCAATTCAGTCTTTTTTCTGGAGGTCTTTGTGTACTGCCTGGTAGGGCTGTGGGTGATAGATAAACCATGCTGAGATTAGTGTAAAATATTATTAAAAGGATTGTAAAAATAGTAACTTGGCACTACACGTTCTTCTTGCTGTGACATTCTCATCATCCCTGCTTAGCTTGCTTTCAGAAAAAGTCTCTTTCTATAGTTAGCCTGGGAAGGTGTATCTAGCCAAAAAAAGAGAGAGCTTGGCTCTAATCTGCCGCCTCCATCATTAGTGCAGTTGGGAGCAAAGGCCTTCAGAGATGTGCTTGCAGATGGAGGGTTTGGGGTTTTATTTCTTTGGTTTGACTTTGGGATTTTTGATGCTCTTGGCATAGATAGTGAGCAGAATTGGGAGTGTTTGTAGTGAAAGCATTGGCTGGCCAGAGTCATCAAAGTGCTGCTGTGGGATTCCCTGGGTTTTTCATTTCACTCCCAGGCTGTCCTTTGAGAAGAGAACTTCCTCCTGAAGTCCATGCTGTCTCTGTTTTAGGTGGTTTCTAAAGCTGTTTATGCTGCTTTCACTCTGCCTTCCAAATACATAGCTTATTTTCTGTAGCACTAATTTCTTTGGGCCACAGCTACCTCATTGCAGGGGCTTTCCTAGCCCCATGATGATCTATGTAGTTAAGAGGCTGTTCTCCTTCATCAGCTGTCTTGTAAGTCAGGTAATAGATGTTCTTGCCAGCTGTTGAGACAATCTCATGGAGACAGTGTCTAAGAAGAATGGTTAATATTTTGGAAAGAAAGAGGAGAGAGTTCTCTATAGAGCAAACAAAAGTAGCAGTAACAGTAGATAATTTCAGCAGTGATATTTCTGAGGAGGCCAGTCTTCACAGTCCTCTAACTACATTGATTTAGATAGATCCATTGATTTAGATAGATTCAGGCTTAAGTGCCTTGCTGTACTTGGTAGCAATCTGTTGGTGGTTCTGTCTTTTTTCTTCCTAATACTACTGACTTGCTCTAGGAGTGCAAACCTTGTGTTTTCTCTCAGCTGGATTTGGGAAGTAAACCGAGTTTGGGTGGTGTAAGTTGTACAGGCTAAATCAGTAGTGGGTCTCAAGTCTTGCAGGGAGTACACCTGAGACCCCCTACCGATGATTGCCTTGAAAGCATCTGAGGTCTGGAGAACTCCAGGAAATGTCCTTGCTTTGGAAGGGGAGCAGGGAAGGAGTTTGCTTCTGATTCACCCAAAATTGGTTATGCTTGTTCTGCAGTAGTGTGCAGAAATGGCTGGGCTGAGCTGTGCTGCTCCACGTGGATTTCCCAGCTCAGGTGACATTCTCCAGCAGTCTCAGAGCTGAACAGTTGCAGCCTTGTCCACAGACACCATACTTGCTAAAACTCTCTTTGTTAGTACAAAACTCCACTTTGTTTTCCCCTGCTTGCTTTTATCATTTTTCTTTCTTTTTAAAGCTTATGATGTTAGCAGTTGTACTGTGAGGAAGAGGTATGTATGTGCATGCATATTAGGGGTATGTATGTGCATGCACACAAATCAGAATTTTGACAGGGCTGGTAATAGTGCAGTGCAAGTGATGTCAACAATTCTGCATCCTTTATGAAGACTGGAAAATGTCAAAGATGAGTTAAAGGTCAACCTATATAGCTGCATTTTTCTCTAAAAATGTGGGGTTTTTTTCTCTTTACTGTGAGACTCCTGTAAACCTGAAGCTCAGTACAAAGCAAATTGCACTGTGGATAGCACAGCAAAGCCTGTCAGCTGTAGAAGAGGCGCCCAGGGTGTGAATATTTTGTTCTAAATTTTCATTCTTACTTGTCCTATGTATTGTTAGCAGCAGGTGTAAAACTTTGTGACCAAGTGTAACTTCTCAGTTGCTGTTCTTTAAGGTTCATAAAATGGTCAGTATAGCTGTTGTTAATTATTGCTGGGCAAGACCACTGTGCTAAGTGGTATTCAAAGGTTTTCCTTAAACCAAAGGCCATAAAATAAGAGAAGTAGCAAATTGAAGGGAAAGGCAGGGTGTTATGAAATAGGGTGTGGATTGTTTGATGTTTTTATATATACCAGTGCACTTGTGTGATTTTTTTTTTTTTTTTTAAATTTATTGATTTTATTTTTTAAAGTAGTTGTCATTGACATGTGTCTCTTAACCTTGCAATTACTAATTCCATTTGGTTAGGGGCTAAAGAGGACCTCATGGGACCTGAATGGGGAGGGCAGAACGTTTGCTGATGCTTGGAGGTATGGGCCGTTGGGGGACTCTATGGAAGGTGAGTGAGAAGCCCTGAGGCAGGGACAGTGCTGGAAAAATTTCAGCCCACTTATGTAGAAATTGTTTTGAGCAGGAGGAATAAGAGCGGGTAATAACACTGATGGTGGAGAAAAAACATAAACCTGATGTGACAGAAAAGAGACCCAGCATAATAAATTTTAGAAACTGGTGACTCCACATTAAATGAGGCAAAGAAAGCCAGGGCAAATACTTACCTTCAAACTAGGGGAGGTGACTGATGGAGGCAGGGATAATGTTGATGTAGAGGAGGTTTCATCTGACTTGAGCTTCTAGTCTCAGGTGTTCAACAGTCCCCTAAGTATCTAAACCTCCAGTGAGCTTTTGAAAACAAAGGTTCTCTGTAGGCATCTTCAAGGTTTATTTGTGTCAAGGTCTCACCATTTTACTCTGCAACTAAGATCTGACATTTTTCCCCTCTCACATGAAAATCTACTGGTTACTTCCCGTTAACTGAAGGACTTTGTGACAGAGCTTTAAGGAGAGTCAAATGCTAAGATTAGCCCTGTTGGAACTCTTAACAGCAGTCTAGATGTGGCCAAGGAGAGGCACTGTATGGGCCAAAGGATGTAAAAAAAATGGTTTAATTAAATTACAGTAATTTACTCAGTATAGGCTGGGGTAATATTTTCATAGAGGGTTCAAGACCATATTTTGCTCCCATCTTGGATGTGCTAGAGGGGGAGAAGTGAGAGTATTTGGGTACTACGCAGTGTGAAGTTGAGATTACAACAGCCTGTATCAGGAATTTTGTAATGTAAAGGCACATAGAGAGGTGCTCAGGGACTGTGTTGACAGGGCTGTGCAGATACTTAAAGTACAGAGATACACAAATTTCTAGGTCATAGGCCTGAAGGAAAGGAGATGAAAAATGATTATATTATCATGTTTATAGAGACTCTGGAAGGTGGTGGATTCCTTAATCCATCTCTCCAACCCCCCCAAAGGAGAGTGGTTTGGAACAGAGCCAGAAGTTTTTGGTGTTAAGCTCTCATTCCTTCTCTTTTTTACCATGAATGAAACATAACAAGTCTCTCTTCAGTCCCAGTGAGTATAGAAGAAATGCTGACTTCAGACAGCATTTTGAAGGTTTCTACCAAGAGGAAGAAAGAAAATCTAAGTATATCAGTTCTGACTGTCTCTGTTGCTGCTTCCTTCCTTCTTTCTGAAAGAAAAGAAGAAATTGCCTAGCTGGATATGTAGTTGATGAGAGTGAGAGAAGTAGTTATGGATTGCCTGCTAACAGTCATGCAGAGCCTTCCTGCTCTTGTCACCCCAGTTATTTCCTGGGTTCCCTGTGGGGTATGCAGGAGTTTGAGAGCAGAGTATTGGAGAAACCCACCTGCTGGCTGGCAGCTGTTCTGAATGAGCAAGGTGGAGAGTGGTAGCCAGCATGCTTCTCTCTAATCCTGCTGCTGTTTTGAGATGAGGCATCTGAAATCAGGATTGCCAAGGAGACTGATGATGCCTGAGGCAAATGCAGCCTTTTTGTGTGTTCCCTTTTCAGAATCCATTGCCTGAGCACAAGCTCCTGTGGCAAGTGCCTCCCAAGTCTTCTATAGAGGATGTGGCAAAATGTATTTTAAGATTGTGCTGCCGAGTGTGGTGCCTGTGTGTAGCTTAGAACACTCACACAGGGGTGAAAAGCCTGAGCTGATTTCTCTTGTCAACCTAGTCAGTTTGTGTCTTCCAACTGTCCAAACAGTTGCCCTTGTTGCCAGGCTGGGCATAGGAGAGGCACTGAGTTTGCCTGGGGCTCAGACCTGAAACCCTTTTACAGCAGAGGCCACTAGCTTCTTGAGACAAGCTAATGAGGGGGAGCCTGTCGCACTGCAGCCCGGTGATTAAGACCCACATGCAGGGCACATAGTTGTAGGTTCCAGCTTCTGCATTCTCAAACTGTGTGTACATTCTACAGTGAACAGACTATGGATAATAACCTAAAATAATTCCTAGCCATGACTGTATTTTGTAGCTGTTCCAGGTTGACTGAATTACCATTATCAAGCCCTTTTTGCATCTAAGCCCTCTGGTTTTGGATTCCAGTGTTGTTAAGGGAGACATTGGACATCTGACTGCTTAGGCTGGACTCCTCTGATCGTGTGCAGAAGTAGCTGTGACGGGAACGGTCAGGTCACGTGGGCAGGCACTGTGGTCCAGAGTTAGATGATGGAAACTGGAGGTTCTTTGAACAGCACTGCAGTCTCCCAAAGCACAAGACTTAGCTGTAACCTGAGGGGAGGAGGATTAGCTACTCAGGCATCTGTTTAGAAAGGAACTTGGGATTAGACACTGTCCAGCATGTTTTTGGAATGAGGTAGTGAGCAGTGTTTTCAGAGAGGAGGTCAGGGGTTTGGTAGGGGAAGGCAGTTGGGGTGGGTGGCTATGAACTGACAGGGTTCCTAAGGAGTGGGAGGGAGGACAGTAGCTTTCATGAGAAGGAAGGAGTTCATTTTCTTAGTGAAGATATACAGAGGGCTCAAATAGAAACTGTCCCACCTTGCAAAGAGAAGGAATGTCAATTGGAAGCTCATCATTAGCCTCAAATGCAAGAAGGAACCAAACAAAAAGTGGGAACTGAGTCAAATGACTAAAGACAAGTATAAGTGAACGTAGCGCAAGGATGTAGGTACAGAATTAGAAAGGTCAAGGTACAAAATAAGATGCAACTAGCAAGAGAAATTGAGAGCTACAGTAAATAGTTTCTAGGATGTCAAAGTCTTTGCTTCACTTTCCCAAAAGGAACTAGCATGGTAGCTGACTTGGTATAAAGTAATTCTTGACTAAAAATAATGTAACTGTTTGGACCTCTGTGTCATCCTCAAGTGAAAGTTGATACTGTGGACTCTTCTTTGTGTCACTTGGCATCTATCCTGCACCAGGGTCTTGAATTTACTACTTGCATTTTGGCCTTGGGTAGTGCTAACCATGGTTATTTGCAATGCTGGCTCTGCTTTATGTTTTTCATCTCTGACATGCAATGTGCTTCCCAGGGGAGGTCTTCTAACCTCATCTTTCTTCACCCTCAAGCTGTTTAGACTTTTCTTCAGTCAGTGCACAAAGAACTTAGAAGTTCTCAGTCTCCCAGCATCAGTAGGATTTTCCAACATAAATCTCTCATCCATCAATGGATTAGCATGTTTAAAATGCAACTCACCGAGCGGATTAAAGAGCTCAGGCAGGGGTAATCAGATACAGAACTTCTCCCTGCAGCAGTGCCCCCTCCAGTCAATCCACAGCATTAGTGACTGGGAGTTCCCGTCTGAACTGTGTCAGCTAAGTATGTTTGCGCACTTGTGTCATGAATTTCTCTGTGGGCAGGATGAGGGGCTAGTGAATGGTGTGGGCTCTGCAAGCAGGGCCTTCCTGTTTTGGGAAATAGAAGGATATGCATCCGGATTTAACTTGGGAGGGATTGTAAGACATTTGATAGAAAGAAATTGTAGTAGAGTGAGTTTCCTTGTTTTGTCCTTTTAAGGAAAAGGGATGATATTTGCTGGAGGGAGGGGGTGTAAAAATCCCAATATCTTTATTATTTGTAATTTTCTTCAAATGTGAGTAATGTTTGCAGAATTGAACCCGTCCACCTGGGGAAGAGAGAGCGCGGCAGAGGGGGGCGGGAGAGAGAGAGAGCGTGAGTGAGCGAACAGCTGAGGGGAAAGAGGCGTGGGTGCTTCTGTCCCCGCCGCCGCTTAGGCTGCTCCCCAACCACCCCCCGCACCCCTTTCCCTGCGTGACCCATCTGGCCCCCCGGTAATGATCCTTCTGCAGGTTCACCTACAGAAACCTGGCTACGACTTTTACTTCCTCTAGATAGTCAAGTTCAACTGTCTTCTCGACACTCCAGCAGGGCTGTTGTTCTGCTGATGACCAGGCCCTACAAGAATGATACAGCCAGCAGGAAGAGAAACCAATAAGTAGACTGTATTGTAAGCAAAAAGGACATTCCATGAATGACCGCTGGGGCTACAAACAAGTCAATCAGCTCGTATATAATTGACGCCACCCCCAACGATCCCACAAAAGACATGACTCGGCCCACAACAGGTGGCATGAACAGGGAACTGAGGTTTCCCATAGTTGGCAAAGGGAAACAGCCAGACCAGAAAGCTAAACATATACGATAAAGGTTCCCACATAGCGACTCTCAACCGATCAGCCCACGTTCACAAAGGTCTAAACGGACTGGGGCCCAGCTCCAGGGAGAATCGGGAGGTCTGCCCTGAACCAGGCAGCTCTGTGGAGTGCACTCCACAGAACGACACCCCCGCATCCCCGCCACAGGGCCC